>NW_010525881.1:9086-28958 GCF_000687285.1 Phaethon lepturus | reverse complement strand
TTTTCGAGGCTGCACATGGCCCGGCACCCGCCCCGCTCTGCCCGGGGGACCTCCTGTGCTTGCACGCGGGGGTGGCGTTGGGAGAGGGAAGGCACGACGCAATTTCGGTGGGCGCATGGCTGACGACCACTTTGGAGACCAAGAGGTGATGCTTGAAACACGTGCAAGGGTGAACAGCATCTGTGTGGATCTCCTGTCTGGTGGCTTTTTGGACTTGGAGAGGTCTGGTTTGCTCCGTTTACCGGCAGCACTGTCACCGTGTTGTGCAGATCTGTCCGTGCTTCATGGCAGAGACGGTTTGGGAGAACAGCTGGGAGGGAAATGGTCACCCGAGTGGATTCTTCCATCTCCTCTCTCTCGGGCTCCTGTGGGGATGTGTGGGTGCTCACCCCAGGGATCGGAGCCTCCCACCTGTATCTCCTTTCACATCCCCCTGCCTAAAGGGTTTCACCTCCTGGATATTGTGCAACCGCTTTCCCGTGCCAGCACCAATTTTGGCTGCTCCGGTTACAGGAGGACCGCAAGAGCCGTTTGAAGTAGAGCGGCGGCGTTTAAAGGCTGCGGCTGCGCAGCCCCGCAGGGTCTGCTTGTAGCAGCACGGCTGCAAAATCTGCCGGCTCAATGCAAAGGCTGTGCTGGGCTTGCAAAGGTGTCCACGTTCTTGGGGTGTTAAAGAGCAAGACCAGGAAAGGTTATATTCAGCAGGTTTGAGGTGCAGGCAGCCGAGGCGGGGGCTTGCCGGAGGTTACAGGCAGCAGCGGGGTGTAAACACAGCCTCCTCCCTGGCGTTAGGGCCGGTGTGCTTTTGGCTGCAGCCCGGCTTCAAGGCAGTTCACGGTGACGGTTGTTCTCGGAGCCATGCTATGGAGGGAAGGGATGTTGGGTTTTCTGCTGCCAGGTCTGAGCAAAGGGTTCTGCAGCTTCAAGATTTTTCTTGCAAGCAAGCACATGATTGCTCTGAGGCTTGTGGGAGCTGTGATTCCCTCAGCCCCTGCAGCTCTGCCAGTGAAGGGGGAGCCAGTTCAGGGGTCTGCCTTGTGCCCATTGCCAGGACGGGAACATTGCCAGTCAAATGCAGAAAAATGCCTTTTCCCTGGATCCAGTTTTAAGGCAGATCGGCCATCATGGGTCCCATGGGTGATATTCTGGCTCAGAAGGGAATCTTCTCCAAATAGACCTTCTCCAGGGACTTTCCTGGCATCATGTCCTCTGCAAACCTTTCTGTGCAGACTGTGACACTGTCATGGAAATGGGGTGCTGAAGTTGCCGGACTGTTGGAGCGGAGCACGGATAACCCATGTGCTCTAGCCCTCCTGCTGCATGGGGATGGAGGGAGGCAGGTGGTGCAGGAGACCTGCCGGCAGGTTGCCTGATGGACACATCGCATCCCTGAGCCCCACGCTGCCGCGTAGCTCTCGGGAAGGTAGGGCACAGCCCAGCAGTGGCAAAGCAACCTTTCCCCATGTGTGCCCCTTTGCAGGACAGGACCTGTCTGGATCACTCACTCTTTGGATGTTCAGCTGAGCCAGCCAGAAGAGGGGCCATGTCGGACCAGTTGGCAAGGACTGTTTTTTTTAGGGGAGGTAGGTGCCAATGACATTCAGCGTCTGCCAAAGACAATTTGGAGGTGGTGCTGCAGGAGATGGCACCTTCTATATGGTTTGGGCTTTGAGCAATGGGCTTGTTGATGCCTCACAAAGATGCCTGGCCCCTGTGAGCAGCCAGAAGCTGCTCCCAGCAACACAGGCGACAGTAACATTCCTGTTGCCTTCAATTGCTGTCGTATTTGAGCCATTGTGTCTGTTGACAATATGCTGTGGGGAGAGCTGAGGCGCTTCCAAAAACATCTCTTCAGAGCCAGCCTGTGAGTGATATAATTCGTTGGTGCCCTGACGAGGTACCAGTGCAAACATCAGCTCAGCACCCTGAGTGGCAGCGGTGGTGGGATGCTGGAGAGAAAGCAAGATGAGGGGGATGAAAGACAGAAGAAGGTATGAGTGAGAGGATGGAGACTATAACCCAGACCTTCTTGCTTTTCTCTGTCTCACAATGCTCCCCTCCTGTGGTACTTCTGGTGAGAGAACTTGTTTATATCTTGTTTCTGTTCTGTTTCTCTCTTTGGGCTTGATAGGAGAAGAAAAAAAAAAAAGGCAGCAGATGCAATGGAAAAATGAAGTGAGAACAGCAATGCTCCTAGGTCACCCTCTTTTTCCTTTCCACTGTGCTTGCCAAGCACAACCCATTTCGGTCTCTGCTAACAATGCTCCGTGCTGCACTACAGCGTGCTCCAGCCCCACGGGGCATGAGCTGAAACAGAAACTCCTGGCAGCCCCCCCAGGAAATGCAGCAGTGAGGAACTCGTATGACCACCATGAGGCTCTTATTCCAAGTCCCAAGCTGTGGGGTGTCACTGTCATGAGATGCGTTCGTCAGCGTGCTTCGTGAGGGTTGCAAATGGCCTAGGAAGACACCACATCCAGCATCTGAGCAAACGGCCAGCGACATCTCTGAGTGCGTGAGAAATGGCGTGGTAGTTTTTATGAGGTTGTTGATGAGCCCTGGGGGGTTTATAGACCAGTCTGTCATTGTTAATCAAAAAGATGTATTTTTTTCCCTCCGCCTGTCCACAGTCTTCTTGTGTCTGAACTGCTTGTTTTTTGGTCTGTCCCAAAGAAGAGCTTCAAAATACAAAATGCTCCCTGGCAACGTAATCCAAGGTATGACCTGGATTATACTGACTCCAGGCAACATCATGTTCAGATGCCTGATCCCTTGCACTTGGTTTTAAAGAGATTAAATCTGCAATCTCTTCAGCAAAGTGACCTTTGGCCTGTGGTCTGCAAAGCCCCTATTTCTGAAAGGCCCATGAAAAGTAATTAAAGAGAGCAAGCCTTTTGCTGCCCAGTTTAAATTCATCATATGGGGCCTGCGTCTTCAAAGGGTGAAAATCCTGTGAAGATCTATAATCAGAAAGGTTGAAAACCACTGGTCCAAGAAACTGGAGGCACTTAACAGGAGAGATGGCTGTGCTCGCTGAGGTGTATCTTTTTGTTCACAACAGAGAAGTTTTGCCTGCTTTTAGAAAGCACTGCAGGACCTGGTTCCTCGCACAGTCCTCCCTTAAGTATTGGCTACGGAGTAAATGGAGGATGTTTTCCTTCCCTGAATATCTATTTCCTTCCCAAATAAACCATGGGGGTGAGTCTGTTGGTGTTTTCTTTATGGAAGAAGCACAAACCAGTAGGGATCTTACAAAGCTTTTGATAGCTGCATTTGGTCCCTGGGTACTATGAGGATTGGCAAAATCACTGAACACAGAATAGGAAAGGACCTTGGGATCAGATAACCCACCCTCCTCTCCAAGGCAGGATTACCTAAACCTAGCCCATGCCTGACAGATGTTTTTTGACATGTCTTTAACAGCCCTCCGACCCTCCAGCCTACTCAGGAAGTGATTCTCTCACCTTATTATTTAGAGACGGTTCATGGTATTGACGTGGATCTTCTTACTGTGTTTTAGGCACGTGAGTTTGACTTTTCCCCAGTGGGAAAAGAGAGCTGCTTATTCTCTTGCCTTCTGCAGTGACCTTTCACATGTTTGAAGCCTATTACTGCGGCTCCTCTCTGTCTCCTGTAGATTGGATGAAAACACAAGCCATGCTTTCTAGACCCCCATTGCAGTCGGGGGCGGGCTGTGATGGGAAAAACAGCTGGGCAACCCTTTGTGCAATTCCTCCTCTGTCTGTGATGGTGATGATACAGAGGGAGTGGATAAAAGTAGGAGAGGTTGAATGCCACCCGTGCTCTGTACTCGCAGAGCTCAGCTGAGAGCAGTTCACGTGCATCAGCACCAAGATGCCTTTTTGCAAACCATCCAAAGGCCTGAAGCTATGATTCTGCAAAACTCCCCTCATCCTCATGAGTCACAGGACAAAGGAGCTGCTGGATTTGGACTCTGTTACCTGGCCTGTAGCCTCTACTGATACGAACCCTGTGATCTCTTCTGCTCTGACTCTTCCCTCTTACACCACTGAGCTTCCAGGAAGGCTTGGACTGAGACTTCAACACCCGCTCTGCGTGGGCAAGTTCAGACACAGGTTTTTGCAAGCAGGTCTTTGCTTCACCCATGGACAATTTTCATCTGGATGGTTTGCCTCCAGCCCCATCTGTTGTTGTGGCCCTCACACATACAGCTCATGGCTTGTTCTTGCCTCCTACTCCTTGGCCTGCCCAAGTCCCATCCCTGTTGCAAATACCATAGCCCTGAAGCAGCCAGATACAGTGCTCCTCTCATGTTACAGTAAAATCGATCCTTGTCACCCACAGAGAACTAGAACTGCATTGAACTATTTTCTGAGTCAGCGCCACTCTTGAAGCTAATGAAATGTCAGGATTTGGTCCATGGTTTCTGCAAGGCTGTAATATGGTAAACCTAGGCTGATCTGTTCTACGTAGGTGAGGCCAAACTTTGTTTATGTGAGGACATTGCTCCATATCTAACCTATTGCATGGACACACTTTCTATCTCTCATGTTATTGTCTAATCCTCCTACACTTAAGACCCGGTGTCACCCCATCAATATTGCAGTGGAGTGCAATATTGTCTCGCTGTATTCAGCAAGACAAAATCATGTTTGCAAGTAACATTTCAACAGCTCTCCTTAGCCAGGCTGAAGCCTGGGGCATGTTTAAGGTGTTTGGCTAAGTGTAGATAGCTTCATTTTGACATGTTTACAGGAGCTAACACTCTGGCACGGTCCTCCAAAGGTTTCCCCTTAGCTGCAGTGCAGTGTCACAGCACCCTTTCTGCCACCACAGAGACATCCCGAATGGCATGCCTTGTGCTTCTCCTGCGGCCAGGACCGTGGCCTGTATCACCTACACGTGCTTGTACTGGTATCATCCTCTTCAAGTGCTCAGAAAGGGGATCCTCTGACCCACCAACAGTGTGGTCATGAAATGGTGGGTTTGTTCATACAGGTGGCCTGGGAAATGCCCAGCTATAGGGTTCCCTCTGCCAGGTGTTCCTTGCCTCTATCAGAAAAGATTTTGCCGGTGCAGCAGATGTGGCATCCATGCTAGCATTGAAGTACTACTGCTAGGGAGGTTCTGCCCTGCAAAGCCAGTGTGAGGCCCCTGCGCTGGGCCTTTTGCTGGGGTACAGTTGTCATTGCACGGTAGACCTTTGTGACTGCCCCCAGTACATACTGGCCGGTCTAACCCCAGCCAGCAGCTGAGCACCACCAGCCGCTCGCTCGCTCTGCGCCAGTGGGACGGGGGAGAGAATCAGAAGAGTAAAAGTGAGAAAACTCATGGTTTGAGCTAAAGACAGTTTAATAGGTAAAGCAAAAGCCGCACACACAAGCAAAGCAAAACAAGGAATTCATTCACCACTTCCCATCGGCAGGGAGGGGGTCAGCCATCTCCAGGAAAGGGCTCCATCACACGTAATGGTTACTTGGGAAGACGAACGCCATCACTCCAACTGTCCCCCCCTTCCTTCCTTCTTCTTCCCCCAGCTTTATATGCTGAGCATGACATCATATGGTATGGAATATCCCTTTTGGTCAGTCAGGGTCAGCTCTCCCGGTTGTGTCCCCTCCCAACTTCTCGTGCACCCCCAGCCTACTCACTGGTGAGGTGGTGTGAGAAGCAGAAAAGGCCTTGACTCTGTGTAAGCACTGCTCAGCAATAAGTAAAACATCCCTGTATTATCAACACTGTTTTCAGCACAAATCCAAAACATAGCCCCATAGTAGCTACTATGAAGAAAATTAATTCTATCCCAGCCAAAACCAGCACATCGTACAAGCTTTCAGGAGCAGGTAAGTGCTTTTCACAACCAGAGCAATTGCATGCTGCAGATGAGGGTTACTTCATGCTAGTGGTCGGGTGCCCCCTCCAAACGGCAGTTTTCGGTTGGTCACTGACACACATGAGGACCACGCCATGTCCTCAGCAACCAGCACAGCAGTGCCTCTGACAGCTCGGCCTCTCTGTGCTCGGCGCTGAATGGCTTCAGCTCTGTCCCCAGAGCAGCTGTTTCACTGGCCTTGGAGCTGTGGTCGACCTCACGGGTCCACGCTCAGGCTGCATGCAAAAGAAACATCCCCAAAACCATAAATGATCATGTATTACTTCTATTGAGGGCACAACTGTGAGTCCCTGCCCTGAGATGAGAGTTTTCCAGTGGAGATCTGTGCAAGCGGACATGCTCTGTGCAAACTCCTGTGCCGATCTGCTTTCCACCTGGGGTCTGAACGAGTCACATCTCTACTGTGGAAATGCAGTTGCCAATACAAACTCTCCTGATGCATACAGACCAAACACTGCTTGTCTTGTTGGGTTCTCAGCTCCAAATGATGATTTTTGAAGTCCCTGGCAAAATTTATTATGAATTCATACTCCAAAAGGACAGAAACTGTTCCTTATTCCAGAAAAGGCAGAAAAACTCTTGTATGGTGACCTACCCTTTAACATGCTGCTTTTGTTCAGAGGGTTTCTTACACCAAAAGCCAGGTTCCAATGCTTGCTTAGCTGCTCTGAGCGGCGTGAAAATGTTGTATTATGTGGTTGTTAGAAAACCATGACGAGGCTTGTCCACTTGGGAAATTTTACTGACATAACTTCTTTGACTGTATGAATTACGCTGGCATAGCTAAACAGATTATAGATATGACCACATATTATATGTCATTCCTAGGCTGACAATACCGTGCAAAGAACATGTTGTGGGCAATACCCTGTTTTGATGTCTCTGGCCTGCACAGACGGCGGCTTGCTCAGACTGCAATCAATCCCCAAGATTGCACAAAGGTTCTGGACTGCCTCCAAGCTTCCAGTTGGGGACCACTGTTGTGTGTAGGGGTATAGTAATAGCTAAACTATATAATTACTGCTGATCACATTCACATCAGGGACTTTATGACCAGGCCTTCGCTACATCTGCTATCAGTTAACGCTGGGTAGAAGGATGATCTTTTGCTTACTGAGCTGCGTCAGACAGCCCCTGCTGTGTTGTATATGGGGGAGCTGAAATAAACTACAACTGGTGGTTAGTGTGAAGCCCCCCGTGTTTTGCTGTACGATATAGCAGTGAGCTGCCTTTCAAAGGGGTTTCTTAATACAGACCTTGCCAAGAGAGTGGCTAGCCAAGAGGGTTTTGCAGCTAGCAGCCTGCACTCAGCCTCTCCAAGCACCTGCAGGACGAAAGGCTATGGGTTGTGTGGTCTGAAGGGCAGCAGAAACAGGTCCCAAAGCAACCACGTCCCGCGAAGTCCAAGCAGGGCTCAGATCCACACAGTGAGCTGTTCGACACCAAAGCCAAACAACCCTTCGTGTCCTGCCTGGTCCTCCCTGCCCAGGGACACCTTGCCGGCTGCACCGGCTGGCGGGGGAAGCAGGCTCCCAGCAAAGGGAAGCAGGCTCCCAGCAAAGGGAAGCGGGATAGCCCTCTTCCACGCCGCTCCATCCCGGGTCACTTAGCCTGACCAGCTCCATCTGGACACTGTCAGCTCCAGAGATGGGCGAGACACAAACACAACAAGTAGAAATGTAAGACTTTTTTTTTTCTTTTTGCTGCAAGGAACAAGTAGACTCCGGTCTTTTGCGCTCCCTCACGGAAAGGGCAAAGCTGGGAGGCTGAGTGTCCCGGGTGTAACGAAGATCCATGTTATGCTAATGAGGAGCTTTGCTACACATGGTGCCATTTGTTATGCCGCTGTTTGGCCAGGCTCCTGCTGCTCAGCTGGTCACGCAACAGCCTCTCACTCTCATTAATGCCAGATTGGGTTCCCACCACTGCTCTCCCACTGCTTTTAAGCATGTGGCCACTGGCCAAGGACTGCTGGGGAAAACCCTACCCCGCAGGTTGGTTGTCAGCTGATCCTAATTGAAACCGTATAGCTCTTGGCGGGGGAGGGAGGCATAAGGGAAAACAGCAGAAATGGGGGCAATTCATGGGAGAAAAAGGATGAAGGTCAGAGGGTTAAAAGCACAAGAACAGGGAGCCAGGAGGGGACACAGAGCAGAGCCCCGCCATTCATGTCCACCTCTCCCTTGTGAGCATCTGAAGTGCAGGGAGAGAAATAGTCACTGTGGTCTCCCCGCTTCATCCTCCTCCTCCTCCTGGGGCTGCAGGTGGTCAGCCTGAACAGGGACAAGAGGAGGCTGACAAGGTCTTGTGGAGAGGCTGTGAGTAGAAAGGTGGGGAGAAAAACAGGTAGCCCTTGGGGGAGATGGGAGAGGGGCTGGAGCATGCCAGGTGCATGCGTGCCAGGGTCTCTCTCACGCTGCAGTCGGGATTTGTGGCCAGGGACCCCATAAACCATGCTGTGACTGTGGCTGTGCCTGCAGCTTCTGAGGGATGTGGAGCTGACTCATGGACCTAGCAGTCCTGCTGGTATCCTTCAACATCTTCTAGGTGTAAGGGCTGACTCCATTTAGGGTTGGGAAAAGGGAGAGAGTGGAGTCAAACCACTTGTAGTGCAGAAAGGCTCTGATTTTGGTGACACCTGCCAGGACTGTCTTCTGGAGCACTGTGGTCTCTCTGCCACCTGCACACAAGAGGTGGAGGATCCACAGTGTGGACTCAACAAGGGCATCCCGCCTCTGCCCTTTGGTGGTTGCAGGAGACCTTGTTGCTCTGAGATGTTCGCTCTGGGATGGAGCGGAGCCAGTGGCAGAGACAGGCCTGGGAGAGCATGGAGCTGGTGTCCCCAGGGATAGCACAGAGCACAGGCAAAGGGACCCTTGTGGCTGGCACTCTTGGCCCCACTGATGTGGGCAGGGGAGGTTGCCGTGCAGGTGACCAGACAGTCTCCACGTGCACCAGGTCTGCTGGGTGAGGAGGAACGCTCTTCTGCATACGCCATGAGCAGCACCTCCAGGCCCACCTCTCAGCACAAGTCCCCTCGCCTTGCTGTGCAGAGAGGCAGGGGTCCCTGGCAATTCAGAAGATCCAGCCTGGCAAGGCCAGCCCAGAGGCACTTGCTGTACTGGAGTACCACTGTAGCACTGGTACTGCGGTGGTATTTTTAGGGGCGATGACACTTGTGTTCCCAGGTATACAGACACAAGGTCTGTCTGACCCTCACACTCCTTCCTATTCCCCATCCCCAGGCAGTTCCCCACACAGGCCTTCTGAATTGCTCACCAGCCTCCTAATTGTCCCTAACAATCCCCGCTGTCTACACACGAGAGACACAGGCCACCTGAACAAAAGGACAGTGTGGTGTGTTGACCATGGCCAGACGCCCACCAAGCCACTCTTTCACTCCCCCCACCTCAACAGGACAGAGGAAAAAAGTAAGATAAAAAAAAAAAAAATGGTCAAGATAGTGACAGTTTAACAAGAAAAGCAAAAGCTGCACATGGAAGCAAAGCAAAAAGAGGAATTCATTCACTACTCTCCATCGGTAGGCAGATGTCCAGCCACATCCTGGGAAGCAGGACCTCAGTACGTGTGGTGGTGGCTTCGGAAGACTAACACCATAACCACAAACACCCCTCCTTCCTCCTTTTCCTCAGCTTTTATTGCTGAGTATATGATATATGGTATAGCTATACAGTATAGAATATCCCTTTGGTCAGTTTGGGTCAGCCGTCCCGGCTGTCTCCTTCCAACCTCTTGTCCACCCCCAGCCTACTTACTTGTGGGGTGCAGGGAGGAGAGAGGCAAAGCCTTGACACTGTGCGAGCATCCTTCAGCTGTAGCCAAAACACTGGTCTGCTATCAACACTGTTTTAGCCACAAATGCAAAGCACAGCACCATATGGGCTGCTGTGAAGAAAGTTAACTTCCTAACTCCATCCCAGACAGGCCCATTAGAGACAGTAGGCATGTCTTGTCTCTTTTGTACACACACTTGCAATCACTCACCCTTTTTTTTTTTTTGCACACTCTTGCCTGTCTCACTTGGACCTGGGTCTGCCTCCCCAGTGATACCTATTTCTTAAATGCCACTGTGTCAGCTCCGTATCATGCATACAATGACCCATTCTCTGATGTCCTCAACAACCTCAGGAGTGCTCCCAGAGATGCCCATTTCCCTCGTGCACACTACCATGAACACCTGCAAATGAGCCATTACACTCATTTGTGCTCATACACACCCAGTTGTTCCTACCACAAATACAGCTCAAACACTAGACTGACTGCACTGTTGAGCAGCACTTACAATAAAAATCACGTTAGTTTCCCTCCTGGCTTCCCATCCAGACAACGTGGCAGCCTGGGAGTCATGTTAGGTCAAGAGATGTAGAAGTCTGAACTAGCTGCAGCTGCCTCAAACAGCTCTGGGGGGATCTTCGTCTTTGTTCAGTTTTGATCCTGCTTTAATAGGCAAGAGTAATTGGTTTAAGGCAGCATGCAGAGTCCCTGGGAAACCCACTGCTAGAGCAGAGGCTTGGCTTTGTCCACCGCCTGGGCACCTCATGCAGAATGGGGACTTTGTGTTTGCTCTTAGAAGATGACTAATTCATATAGTTTCATGAATATTCAGCTTGTACTTAGGGTTGGGGTGAACAATCCCTAAAACAGAGAGGCAAATTCTTTTATTCTTCATTTGGGGGAATGCAGTTTTCAGCCTGCAGGCTGCGAGTAGCCTGCGGTCCCTGTCTGTCACAGTAGGATCCATTAACGGCCTGTGTTTTTCCAAGCCTGAACGTGCATCACTTGTGAAAAACAGATGCAGTCAGTGACGGCTTGGAGTTAATGTTTCTGGATGAAGGAGAGTTTGGAGGTGAGTCCAAGAGCATAAGGAGCCAGGCTGAAGTTGGTCAATCTGGCTGTTGCAGCCTTTCTGGCTTCGTCCCCTTTCTGTAGCTGTACCTCTGCTGGAAAGCTGTGGCAGAGAAGTCTCCCAGCAGCATGGACATGGCTTTTTCTGCATAGCTACTGTAGCTATTCCCCTGTGCAATGAAAAACAACCGGTGAAGGCTTTGTCTTCACCAAGAGGTTTGTCAGCAGCATGCTATTCCCAAAGTTGTATATGGCCTCCTCCCCCATTTTCCTTGCACAGCAAACGTTTTAGAGCTTAGACACACTGTCAAGTATGTATTGATGATAACACACTACTAATAAATAATGATTGTACCTTGTTCATCTATGTTCAATGACCCTGCACGTGTTGTCAACTCAGATATTCCTTCCCAGGCAATATGCAGCTGATGAAGCAGGAGTTTGCTATGCCACAGAGACCTGGGTGCGTATCTAGGCTTTTGTGTACATACTTCTCCATACAAAGCAGTTATTGACGATGTTTGCAGGAATTTCCAATTGAAATAAGCTTTCCTGGTTAAAGTGCTCTTTTGCAGCATAACTGTACCTACACTTGTTACTGCTCTGACAAAGTGTTGTCTTCCCTCCTCTTCCCAGCCCCCTTCTAAAATTATTCCACTGTTAACACTTCTAAGTACAGCCTTGTTTTCCTTGTCTTCATCCTCACAGGAACTCTCCAGGCTCCTGTAACTGTTCCGTGCTGTCCAACCAAAGCGGTAGAACAAGTTGGGTGACCACTGTGTGACTGATCACCACCCCACAGCGGCGAAGGCCAACAGTTGGGGCTTGAGCTGGGCGAAGTGGGCACTGCTTGCACCAAATGAAGGTGGTGGTACTCTGGTGGATCTCTGGTCTGGTCCCAAAACTCTGCTCCAATGGTGGCAGGTGAAGACAATTGCTAAATGTGTACATCAGTGCTACCTCCTGGGTGTGCAAGGCACCTGCCCGGAGATGTGTGTGCTGGGAAGGAGGCTCCGTGTGACCTCTCATCTTTTCCCACTTGCCAGGAAATGTGTGTGACACCAGCCCGCGTTGCCAGGTCCTCCTCCATACTTCCACCCATTGCCTTTCTTTTGCAAGCATGTCTGTGTGCTCCTTCCCTCTTTTACCCCAGGATCTCCACTTCCTCTTTCGGCTCAGCTCCAGCTTTTCCATCCCACCCCATACTGCAACCCTCCATTGCCCCTGCCTTCCTCCAACCCTGTCTTCCCCCTCCATCACCACTCCTCTTTTTGTTTTCCCAGGAGAGGGGCCGTTCAGGCTGTCCATCTGTTGACCAACGAGGAGGAACAGGGATGAAGGAAAGACCTGGTCCGTGGGCAGCAGGGCTTGGTGCGGCATAACCATACACTGCTTTTGCCCCGCACGGTGATGGAGAGGGCTGTCACACTGTTATTGTTGTGTTGGCATGGCAAAGGTGGGAGGGAGGAGGCAGGGGATGGGGGGAAGGGACTTGAAACTTCAGCTGCCCCTTTGTCTTTTCACCTCCTCCAGTTTAGCTGGTGCCCTGTGGAATTTATGATCCTCCCCCCCGCAAAGGGCTGTTGTGTTTCAAGTCAGAGAGTGCCTTCCAGCCAGGTGATAGACCTTGTGTCGTTCAGCCAGCTAGTCTGCCCTTTGACAACCTTGATGGGCTTAATGAGCAATAACAAACTTTCTCCCAGCAACAGATTTGGGAAGACTGATTATCTCTCTTTTACAAGTGGGGAAACAGTGTTGAGCCAGTCCAAGTCTTTGTGGTGGAGCTGGGCAATAGATACAGCCCCGGATTTCTCATACATTACTCTGAGGCTGCTAACGATCCCTTGTCCTTTCCCCCTCCATGCTCAGCTGGATATTTGCCTGACTTAGGGAGAGTAAGGACATTAACTCTTGACATGTGAAGAGGCAGAGAACAGGTAAAGCGGAGGAGAAAAGGAGCGAGTCCAGCAGAAGCCAGCCAGAAAAATCCCATCTCAGTAGCAGGAGTTATCATCTAGGTATTGTTTTTCAGGTAACCCAGGTGAAGGACCTTAGGAGTGTCAACCTTTTGTGTTTCTCATCTCATTGCTATAGTGTGTTGCAAAGGGGATAAGAGGCATGGTTTGAGAGGACGTGGCCCCTGCAACCTGCAATTGGAAAACCACAGCTTCCAGAGCAGTTCTGCCAGCAATGGTTTTTACAGAGCAGCTCCTCAGTGAAGTCCCAATGCCAGCAAGCATGGAGGGCAGCCCCCCACCCCATCACTCCATGTCAGATCACTGAGCAGGGTCCACCTTCTTCTCCTCCTGGCAAGGTCATGTGTGGCACGGGCCCCAGCAGCACCAGGACAGCCCTAGCAGCAGGACTTCTGAGCACCATGCCTTTTTTCTGATTAACGGGACACAGCTGAGAGGTCTTGGGAATTAGAGATAAGTCCCAGCACTGGGAGCATGTCTTCTGCTAGTCCTGTGGCATGGTGGGAGAGGTAGCTGAATGCAGAGACATGGTGGTTACACCCTCTGCACAAGGTTTAAGGCATCGCCAGCTCTGGAGGAGGGACGTGAGACCGGAGTACCTAGGGATGCGGCAAGCTGACCAGAAGCCCTCTGAGGACATGGGTAGGTGCTGATGCAGCCACCTGCATGCATGCTGGTGAAGCACCAGGTGCCCCAGCTTCTGGGGCAGGCGTGGGACTGCATGGTATCCCGTGTGGCTGGTGGCTCCATGCCCCTCGCCAGCCTCAGCCAGGGGTGGAAGGACACCCAGAGCTCAGGCAAGCAGGGTGCCTGGCCGGTATGGCTTTCTCTGAGCATTACCAGCTCAGCCTGCTTTGCCTGGGCGCTGGGGGGTGGCTTTACTACAGCGGTACAAAATGCAGCTGCCCCAGTGCAGCTGTGTGCTGCCTGAGAGCCCTTTCCTGCCACCAGAGCACCACAGGCACGCTGAACCCTCCCTGTTCCCTACCTCTGCAGCAGCCCAGGGGCCATCAACCCACAGCCCCTTTCTGCCTAAGCATGTACGGTGCCTTCAGGCTGTAACGGGTAGCTCTAAGACTGTTAACTCCTTCCTCCCTGTCTGGAGAGGGAAACTCACAGATGCACTTATGCCAGGCAGAGCTTCCCTGCAGCTGAGACCCAGACAGCCAGCTTGACAGGAGTGGCCACCTCTGTGTGCCACCCAGCACTCCAGATGTGTCAGTCTTCCTCCTGGATGCTAAGTTTCAGAGGTCAAGCTGATGCCCATGACATTCAGCTCTCTTGCTCTCGCTTTCCTACACACGCTCTTGGATATCCTCAGTGCCTGAGATGGGGAATATCAGCTGCAGACTCGCTGGGTTTGCATTTATTTTTATGTTCTTAAAACGTGAAAAGCCTGTTCTTCAATAGTGTCTGATAATTGCTGTACTGACATCCTCTCAGTGGGATTTGCAACAGGATAGCTGGTGGACTGCACGTTTCTTGGACTGATTTCAGCTTGCCTTCCTGGTGGCTCTGCCATGGCTTCTCTGGTTACCACGGGTAGATGTGCTGAAGCCCAGATCAGTAACGCACACGTTCTGCCACCCGCGCTTGGATGAGAGCGAGAAGGAATGCCACCTGTGAAGGCTCCTCCACCTCTGCTGCCACAGAGGGGTCCTGCAAGCCTCAGTGCTACGACCTGCAACTCAATCCGTGGGCATGACCTTTTTGGTAAATCAAGCTGAGTGTCCCAAGTTTCTAATTCTTCTGCATTATTAATGTTTTGCTCGGGAATTAATGTGGGTCAGGCTCTGCTTGTGGGCCCATGTGCTCATTTCAAGTGTAAGCTTATCCAGAGTTTGGAGATAGCTAAAGGCAGGATTTTGACTCAGTCTTTCTTTCTTAAAAAAGATCCTATGAAGTTATGACCCAGGGTCAAGTATCTTCATAGATGGATAGGACCCATGTTTCAGTTTTGTTTCTATTCTCTCATTGGTGAAATTGTTCACTTAGGGCCATGGGGAATTTTATGTTGGGGTCAGAATTCAGACTAAATTTGCATTATATTGGAGAGGTGAGTAAAAACTTTAAGAAAAGGCAGCAAGCTGGGCATAAGGCTCAGAAACCACGACCTCTGAGGAACATGTAATAATCTGGCGTGTTTTCCTTTGGACACAACTGGGGAGAGGCCAGAAAACCTGCCCTTTCATAAAAGTTGTGATGTATTATTCTCAATGTCCAGAGAGGCAAGACAGGTATGGCTTGATTTACAATAAGGGTGATCTATGGTAGGAATTGGGGAAATATTTTCAAATTTTTAAAGGTTGCTAGTCCTCCAATAAGTACCCACAGGCTCTGTGGCTGGATTGGCACTCATCAGTTCTTAAAAGTCTCTGCAGTTCAGGCAGGGTGGTGTATCCTCGGTATCCTTGATCCTGTCTCAGAGCAATGGGTGGGTTTGATCAGCATGAGGTGAGGCATCACCTAATAGGTGAGGCAATAGGGTACAGCTCATGGCCTTTTTCCTTGGAAGAAGGCGGCTTTTGGGGTATGCGTTCAGTCAGCATCCCTTCATTCAGCTGTGTGGGGCTGGGTGATGAGGGCCAGAGATCTGCCTGCTGTACCACTGTAGGAGAAGGCATAGGGGCACCTTGTATACAAGTGCATGTCCCAGTGGGGAACTACAGTTTTCCATTTAGGACATAGCTGAAGTTTCCTGGGCTCTGTGGTGAATCCTCACCAATTAGTACATGGTGCTTTGGACTTAAGTATGGCTAGAAGTGGGGCGATGCCTGTGCAGTAAAACTTACAGCTTGATTTCTTCATGGTTCAGCTCTAAACCCTACCATTTGGATCAAACTTTTCTTTCTCTTTCAGATTTAGGGTAGAAATCTAGCCTCAGACTAGTGTAAAGGTCTAGTAAGCGAGTAACATCTCGGCTACACAGTGCTACGCACAGAATTAGGTGCAGTACTTGGATTACCTTTTTTATTACACTACAATCTTCCTTCAAGGCATTCCCTTTCATAGTGGCAATGACCCAGTTCATACTCATTAACTTGGGTGGACTGACAGCAAGGAGCTTGGCTTTCCTGCCCCAACCACATCAAACAAACAAAAATCCTGCATCAACAGAGGCACAAGCACTACTTGCCAGCAGGAACCAAAGGTGTAACCTGCATCCACTTGCACAGTTGTTTTCCACCTCAGCCTTCTCTCACCATTACATTTGCTAATGGCATTATATCTGCAAAAGACATTTTTCTACACACTGCATGGCTCCTGAGCAGGGGAAACGAGGCTCCACAGGGCACAACAGGAGAGTGGAAATTTAAAAAGTTAACAGGACAAGGTGGGGTACCAGTTATGCCGTGGTCCCTCTGCAGTCCGGAAGACCTTGAGATGAAGAAGGGGAGATGACATCTTTGTTGTTGTGCTCCAGATTTCCACAGCTGCCTCATGGTGCTCTGCCTGGAGTCCCCCTCTCTGATTACACACTGATCCTTGTTGTGCTGTGATATGTTTTTAATTATTTTTTTTCCTGGACATCTTATAAGCTGATTTTAGGATTGCTAGATGACCACGGATCATGAAGGCACCTGTGTTTTGCTGTCAACACCTCCGAAAGCACTGCTAAAATCTATCTGACCCCTAATACACTGCTGCCTGTGTTGGCAATGTGGACAAAAAGTATTTCCAAAACTCAAATGCAGAGCAGAATCCATCTTTAGAAGAGCAATACACAAATCTCCTCTTTTAGCAAAACAATCCCTCACACACTTCTTGGGGGGTTATGCCTTTTATCACCCTGTCTGTTCTCTGTCACCTGGGAGAGGCAGAAAACCCAACATGACAGACTCGTCTTTCTTAGGGTAGATGCTCTCCCCAAAGCCTTAGCACGTTCATGAAATCCAATACCTCCGAGAACCACCCACCTCACTCATGCTGAAACCACTTCTTGAAAGATCGCATGAAACAGTCTGTTGTGCAATTCTCAGAACATCAAATAACCCCCTTATTTATAGTATATACACTTACAACAATCAACCTCCCTTTTGAACTGCATTGGCCAATGTAGATTTTAAAGGCTTTTTTCCTTTTAATCAACATCTCAATTTGTTGTTTAAGCATTCAGTGCTTTGGCTTGAGAGGAGCTGGTCTCGTGACTTCCCGTAGGACTAGTTGATTAGGTTTGCAAAAATGTCTGTTTCCTCTGCTGTGGCTCTCTGGAAGAAGATGGTACCGCTCCAATTTAGTAATGCCAGCTTCTTGCTCAATAGGCTCAGCTTGCATCAGGAAGCCTATGTTTTGAGTTTGGAAGTATACCTGGGAAATGTTACCCCAAAAATGAAGGAAGAAAAAAAAAAGGATATTTCCTCAAGCTGTTAAGCAAGATTAAAAAATATCTGTAAAATTCAAGAGGCCCTTTCTGTAATGGCTCCAGCCTGTAAAGGCCAGCAGCAGAGCATCAACTGCTTGCAAGCAGTCCCCTCCATGTCCACCACAACTCCTTTGGTCAGTCAGCTGAAATTATGTGTTTCTGCCAGTGCCCTGGGCACTAAGTCAGGCCCCAGAAGTCACATATTTCTCTTAGCTCCAAGCTGGTAGCCTTGGCCGAGGGCAGCTGATCCTTGGCCAGATGAAGTCCCTCCAGGATGGCCAAGAGAGTCAGGCCAGCTCAGGCTGGGTAGCAAGTTCTGGCCAGACACAGCGCCTCAGCCACCCTGGTCCTGCCGGATCGGCAGCACCCTGAGCCCATCCAAGGGCCACCACAGCTGATCAGCTCGGGGTGTACTGAGCCAGGAGGGGAGGCCTCTGCCCCACTCCCCGGTCCTGCTGGCCAGCATGGCTTCTCCATCACCCAGTTTGTTCCAGTCCCCTGTTACTTCAGCTAGGGAAGAGCCGACTCCCTCCAGTTCTTCCCCAGCCTTTTCCATTTCTTCATTGCCGGTGACCTCCTCAGGGCAAGGAAATACTTTCTTTTACGCATTGGTATTGGGAATGATTTGCATGCTTTTATGGGTGGTGCGTGCCCTTGCCTGGAGATGTAGGAAAAGAGGATTGCATGGGCGTGACATGCATTAGCTCTTCAGAACATACCTCGGGAGGCTGTCTGGTGAGTTTGGCAATGCCCTTGGAGAGGCCTGTGTGCACGCTGTGAGGGTAATAAGCTGCAAAGAATGAAGACAAGGCTGGCGATGTTTGTTCCTGCTGTCTTCCTACTCATTTGGGGCATAAATAACAGAGAGGAAGCTCCCACTGTTTATGTAGGAACTAGAAGGAAAGCAAAGCTTTTTCATCTGTCCATTGGGATAGACTGGTGATGACTCAGGCTGTTTTCCTCCCTACCTCTTTGCAATATATATATTTATACACATATTTACTTCAGAGAAGTCTTACTCTTAAAATTTCCAGGTGTAAGTATTCCAGAAGAGCTATCCCAGCAAACCTTCCTCGTGGGAGTACTGCTTTTGCTGTCACAAGACAGTTCTGTTGGTTTAGCTGCTTTCAATAACTGAAACAAAAATTGACAAAAAGACTTATAAGTGGATTCAACAGCATTTGCACTAAGGTTTTTGCCGTTATGGAAATTTCAACTTCTCTGCCAAAAAAAAAAAAAAAATAAAAAAGGCGGTGGTAAAAAAAGATGTTCCTTAACAATATTGCTATTCTGGCACAAAAAAAGAGTTTTACAGACCTGCCTTAAAATTAATTTTCCCAGGTATTCACTCAACTCACGATTACCCTCTCCCCAATAACACTTTCAATGTACCCAGAGACTAGGCTTGAAACAAGCTGGTGTTATCCAGCAGTCCTCCAGAACGCTCATATATGGGAACAAGATCTGAACTCTGACACTGAGCCCTCAAACCAGAATAAAATCCTCAGGCTCTTTAGAACTGGGAAAATTCAGCTCTGGAAATGCTGGTTCTGGTGTTTTTTGCTTTTATCTGCAACAGAGGAATCTGCTGGATTTGAGCATTAGATCAGAACATCTTGAGGCTTGAGGGTGGATCTCAGTTATGTAGCTCAGGTCTATCACTAACTTTAACGGACTCTCTGCACCGTTTCTTGAGGACATGCCCGTGCAGACAATAGCTATGCGCTGGCAAGCCGAGGTCTAAATGTCTCTAAACACTATATAATCATAAAAAAAACCCACACTGGGGGATAGGGAGCTGGGCTGCTGTACTGCATGTACTTGGCAGATACCTGTGCGCTGTACAGAGCAATGTCATTCGAGGAGCAAAGCATGTTCTCCTGGGACATGCGGTTCCTCAGAGCTGCTCCCCTGGTCTATGGTCTCCACTGTAATTGCCACTTGGAGTGCTAGATGTTAACGCTGTGGCCCCAGGGAATGCTGCCTTTTCAGCAGCCTGTGGGAAAGAACAAAGAGGGTGACAGGAGAGCGCCAGGAGCAAACCACAGCGGTAGGCACCTCGCTCTTATTGGAAAGAAGCCCAAGCTACAAGTCAGCAGACTTACCACAACTTCAGGTGCTGTTAACCCAATATTGCGGTCCTGGTACATGTATGTGTTGCATGAAAATAAAGCTGCACTTGCCCAAAAGCAGCCAATGTCAGAAGAACACTGAAAAGAACCATTAGTATCCTGGTGAAGAGCTGATACCCACCTAAACAAAGGCTGGGCTTTTAGGTTTGCCTGGAACTGGGATCCCAAGCAGAATATGGGCCATGAACTTTCCAAGAAGCTCAGGCAAGACAAATTTTGGTGCAATTCACTGCCCCTAACTTTAGCTTATTCAAAAGTTTAGGACTTTGAACAGGGCCAAAGTTAGTGGAGAAACATGGGGTCTTCCAGAGTGACACCTCACTCTAGGTTCAGTGGCGAATGCCAGTAGAATTAATTGCTCTTTGGAGAGGTGCTGTCTAGTGAGTATGGAAACAACACAAATCCCACCCTTGCCCCTCTGTGCTGTGCTTCTTTCTCCCTCCTGTACAATGGAGACAATGGCATGATGAGGCTCTTAGTGTGGGACTACAACTGGAGATACAATTTGCCAGCTGGGTAAATCCTCAAGTGGCTAATGCAGTGCATCAAAGTGGCTATGAAAGCACAAGCAAGCTTTCAGAAGGGTGTACCATGCACATCTCCCGTTACTCATGCCAAATGGACAACATCCTCCCCTCAGCAAGCATTGCCTTGGGCAGC
>NW_010525881.1:0-9055 GCF_000687285.1 Phaethon lepturus | reverse complement strand
CGCTCTTCCTCAGCAGTAACTTGTTCCCATGTGCACGGTCTGTGCTCCTGTTGTCTGCCAGCTCATACTTCAGACTTTTGCTAATTTGATTAAACGAAGGGCCACTTTTTCTTAGTGTGGGTGTAATCTCTCAGACAGAGCCCATCACAGCCTCTGGCCGATGAGCAACTCTTTTATCTAGGACAGCCAGAAGCGCTGCCCGAGAGTGTGATGGCTGCATGATAGTCTGCCTGGTACAATGGGGTGGAGATGGGTGGCCCCTAGTTGGGAAGAAAGGACCTGCCACCCTGTTCCCCTCAACAGCACAGAGGGACCGCTGAGGTGCCTTCCTGGCACAGGGAGTGCCTGGGGCAGTCTGAAAGTTATAACTCAGAAGCACATCTGGACAGATAACTCTGAGCAGCCTTTTGGCCATCTCAGAGCAGGGCTGAAAATCTCCTCAGCCTGCAAAGCCGCTGGTTAAGAGAAGGTGGAGGAAGAAATGGAGCAGCATCCTCCCCAGAGCTTCTTCTCGGTGTCTGGCTCTGCCCTGCCAACAAGGACCATGTGATTTGCGTGCCTGGGGGAGACAACGTGGGTCCTTCCCTGGTTTGAGTTGGCTCTGTGCTAACTTTTGGAAAGATGCTGAGCTCCCTACTGCTCTGCTCTGCTGTCAGACCATGGCAATGCTCAGCATAGTGTCACGCAGGGGTGCCAGGCTGGCAGTGTCCAGACACACTCCTGTGGCTATGTCATATGTCCATGCCCACTCAAACCCTTTCTTTGCAGCATGTGCTGAAGCTGATTAAAGTATGAGACCCTCCGTGTCCTCTGGTCTTCACACAGCGTAAGCAGCAATACAGACAACACTTGCTAGCACTTTGCTCTAATTTTCCCAGGTCTAACAAACTTCATCCACAGTAAAGGTGAAACTGCAGGTTTATGCAGGTTCTTTTTGAAACTGTAGGGGAACTACATCTTGTCCTTCCCATTGCAGTTAAGCAGCCATCCCCAGCTTATTTAAAAAATGAAGCAAACGTATATGCATGCATTTGTGTGAAACTCTGCTGGAAAAATCTCTTGTAAGCTCTTATAAGATTTGACAGAATGGATTTCTATGTATTTGCTTTTGAAGAGATGTAGTACCTCTCCGCTGCGCAGAGGAACCCTTGTCAAGAACTCAGTTACCGCTAGCTGAAGCTCCTTTTTAGGCACTCTTGCTTGGGTTCTGAACACGTAGACACAAAATTTTTAAAATTACTTTTTTTTAAAAGCCAGCAACCTTGTCAGCTATGCCTGTCATCTCAGTTCTCTCTTTCACTCATCAATTCTCTTCTTGTAATTAATTTTCTTACTTTTTTATGGGGGAATTATTACAGAGTGTTGATAAGCAGCTCTTTTCTTTTGCCCCAGAACAGTGATCAGTGCAAACAGGTAGGTTTTAAAATCCTTGAAGAGAAAGATGTTCTGCAAGCAGAACTTGTTACTGAATTAAAATTGTGTTGGAGATACTGAAGACTCATAAACTTGAAGCAAAAATCTATACCTGGTCAGCGCTTTGCTTGCTCATGCTTATTTGAGTTGCTCACAGCAGTAAACACTCTGGGAATACAACACATCCTTGGGCTACAGCCCATCTGCACAGAACAATTTTGCTGCTGAATGTGCACTTCTTACTAAGGGTAACTGCTCATCTCAAGGCTATAATGATACTGATGCACTCACGCCATGAACTGCAACCCACTGTTCTGGCAGTTCTCTTGTTTTATTTCCCTGCCGCAAGAGCTGGAATGAATTGTATTTGTTGGTGAAGCTTATTTTTGCTGGCTTTCCACCTCAGGCAGTGGATGATTTTATGGAGATATCTTGTCTGTTGCAAAATCTTTTTTTAATCACCCTTTTTCCCAGTAGTTACATTGTCCTGAAATAGTCCTGTATTATAAACACCAACCATGCATATGTGCTTCATGTTTCTCAGGGTACAAAACTCCCTCTACAAACACAGTTTAGGAGAACTACTGTGAGCCTGCACCTTCTGGCCACCAGGCTGTCTGGCTGCGGCGGGTGTAGGCGACATCCTTGCTCTTTCCTAGACTTCTTGTGCATCTCAGCTAAGAGGACAAGCAATTTCTCTGCACGTAAACTCCAGGACTCAAGAGTACTTCCAAGCATCATGGATTTGGACCATACTCAGACTGTCCCAAATCCAGACTGGGGTGTTTCCTAGCCCCTTCCCTGGCTCTGTCACTTCTGCAGGACCCCAGGGACATCCTACTTGAGGCCCTACCTCTGTGCCCCAGGGAGATGTGAATTTCCTTACTAATTCCAGGTGGGCAGAATGCTTCTCCTAACAGCTGTGAAGCACTTGGCCATTATAAGCTAAGGGACCCATATAAGAACGATACTCAATTACTAGCAAATCTGTGGGCTCCCGATTCCCACACTGTGGTGGCAATGCCAGTTTACGGCAATGCTGCCTTGTGCTGGCACTGCTGTTTGTGCAGACGTGATGTGAGAGCAGATCCCCGAATAAAAAACTCTAAGGAAAAAAAATGGGGGATGCTTTCTGCATGTTTGTTTCAAGTGGGATCAGTTCTGCAACCTGTTTCACAGTGTCCACAGCACTGGGCCAACACAGCTGCTGGGAGAGAGGGGAAGAGCCAGGGCAGCAGAAGAAAGGGACAGTGGATTATGGAAAAAAATGGGGGATGCTTTCTGCATGTTTGTTTCAAGTGGGATCAGTTCTGCAACCTGTTTCACAGTGTTTGTCCACAAGCACTTGGGCCAACACAGCTGCTGGGAGAGATGGGAAGAGCCAGGGCAGCAGAAGGGACAGGGGATTATGGTGGTGAGGCAAAGCTTTTGCCCTGCTAGTGCTGATAGATGTTTTGAGACATCCAGGCACAGCCCCAGACTCCTGAATGATGAGATTACCCTCCCTCTTTCTTAGTAAGACATCCTTCAAATGTACTGGGGGAATATGGCTTTTTTTTCATTTTGCTTTCCTCCTTACCACGTGCTGCTTTTTAGACAATTATGTAGAGGCACTACTAAAATGTCTGCTCTGTAGTACTTATCACAATACCTGGTTTTGTAGCTTTTTGCAAAAATCTTCTGGATTATGGATTTGGGCTGGATTATCCCAAAAGTGAACGGGCACAATGACTGGCTCCATTTCAGAGCCCAATAGTTTCAAACTTTTCTCTATAATCCTGAGGCTGTGTAGAAGAATATCCCTGATTCAGGAAAAAAAAAAAAGAAAACAAAACAAATTAGTACCACTTCTAACCAACAACTAGCTCCTTCCCAAAGCTCGAGCACTCCCATGCCAGTTTGATAACTACCAGCTGAAAAATGCATTTGGTGGAAGACCCAGAGTGAGAGTCTGGGCCTTGAGAACAGGGTCTTAATCCATAACCTATTACTGTGTGCAGCACTTGCCAAGAGAGCCCACGCAGTGAGGTAAGGTTGCACCATGGTCTCTCCTTCCTTGAATAAAAAGTGCCTGCTCTAATGAGAAGCAAGTCCCTGATTCAGCAAAGCACTTAAGTGTTTTGATGAACCAAGGCCAGACTGAACATCTTGTGCAGAACTCAGTTGTCTAGCGAACAATATCAAATATTTTATTGATGGATGCAGACTTAAATGAAAATTAAAGATGTGGCTATTTAAGGCTATAGGTGCCCAAATTCATATTGTTCATTTTTTATTGTCTTAAAGTAATCATTTGTACGGGAACAGAAGCAGCCACCTCCAGAAAATCCATCCCTGTCATGCTGGGAAGAATATTCTGAGTCCTCCCCCAGCGCCCTGTCAATTTGATGGCTTATGTAGCTTGCTTAGAAACTTGTCACATTCAGGCTATTTCAGATCAACAAGTTTCAGCCATATCCTCTCTTCTCCTACCAAGAACGCCCAGCTTTGGTACCCCTATTGGCTGCAGAAGGTAGCCAGAACCTGCAGAAGGAAGTACGCCTTCTCCTGCAGAAGGGAAGTGAGGCACGGCCTCCCGTAGGCAAGATCAGATATTGGAAGGTATGATCAACACAGTGGAGCACCGCAGGTCTTGAGATCCTGCCATCACCCTTACTTGGCCGTCGGTCAACAGGTAGGACGCTGAGCTCCATGCTGACCTCCGTCTCTGAGGTTGCAGCCAGCGAGGGTCCCCACCAGCCTGCTCTCCTTTCTCTAACACCTCCGGCCATCCTGCTGAGGGGAGCTGTCAAACTCAGAGAACATTAGTCTTGGAAAACGAAGCATTATGGCAGGTGAAGATAAGCCTTGATCTATTACAGCTGGCTCCCTCTCATTCATTGTGCAGCGTTTCACCTGAAATGCTGGATGCAGCAGCGTGTTGCAACTGAAGGCTGCACCACAGTGCACGCAGACAGGTGGAGAGAGCAGAGGCTGGACTTTGGCATATGATGACTTTTCTCTTTGGAAACATCTTATTTTTCTATCAAAAATTGTTAATGGAAAGTTATCAGTGCCTTTTATATGTTTGAAAATATATCTGCAGCATAGTAAAATGCCAGAGAGAGCTGTTTCTATTATGGCACCATACACTTTATTTTTTTGTCCTTGTCCACCCTAGAGCAACAATCTTCAACTCCCTTTTACTTACCAATAATACACCCACTTGCCCTCTCAGCTTGGTAAAAAACAGCTGAAGTATGAATTAAAAAAAAAAAGAAATCTGACATTTTTCACCAGCATTTATATACTTAGATGCAATCACCTCCCCGCCATGGAATACAGGCAGGTGGAAATGGGAAGAAAAGGAGGAAAACCAAAGAGTATATGCAGACATTTTTGTCTCAATGTTACACTCTTTTAGATATATTCCCATACAGCTACTAGTGCTCAAATAATTTGCAGAGAAGGCGTAAGTTACATGGTGCTCAGTTTATCTGCTCTGGAATGGTAAAGTGCACACACAGATATACACTGTGGTTCCAGGGAGTCTAGGGATTTCAAAGCTGCTTTATCTCCCAGATAACTCACTGGCAGAGAAGGGTGAATTAAAAACAGTGTTGGTAACTAAAAATGGAATGATAGATTAAGATTATGGGCTTTAAAAAAGAAGTGTCACTTAAAAGCATGTTACAGATTTGTCCAGAGCAAGAGTTTAACCCTTTATTTTTTTGATTTGTGGATTGCTAAACATTTTTCCTGGAAAAGTGCAAATCCTTAAATAGTGTATCTCAATCTATTGGCAATGGCTTTGCTTTTCATATTCTCACAGCATCCTTCCCTCCAAGTAGTCTTTGGGGATTTGTGAACCAGTAGTAAAAACCTGTCTCCTAGCAGTCGGACAGGAACCACGCTCTCCTAAATCCCACACATTGATCTGATTCACTGTATGACTCTGGTAAGCCTCCACCTCCTCTCTGGTAAAACACAAAAAATCCACAGTTTTTAAGTTCTTGGGCTGAGGCACTTTGAACTTACTATTGAGAAAGGCTGAGCAGCCGAAGTTCCCACCTACAGAAGTGCCAAGTGCCCAGGAATTTTGTACAGGCACAGCACTGAGGTACTTGATATGATGGGAATGCTGCGTAGTTCTGCCCTTCGCCTCTGCAGTTCGCGACCTCATCGCTCTGAAGGAAGGTAATACCATTTATATGCAATGACAAAGGCCAGAGCCCTAATTTTCAGGGGGGCTTTGAGGAGCCTTTATCACGTTTTTGCAATGGTATTTGAATGACTTGGAAGGCTTCAGAAAAACGCAAAATACTGTAAAAAATGCAAAACGTTTGTATCCCTCAGTGAGGGGGAGGAAAAAAGTGCAGAAAGCTCAGCCAAGCCTGACCGGGTATAGTGGATCTTGATCTTTGCTCACCCGATAGTTAGATATTGTTTTCCCCCCCTCATTTAATGGAGTCACTGCCTTATCTCTTAAAGTGATCTCATTAAAGGCAGGGGACAAGACAGCAGGGGGTGTGAGACCTGTAATTACAGAGGGAAGGTCGATAGAAATACAGTCACCTTGTCTTCTCTAGGACCCCTCTGAAGGGAATTACCCTTCAAAAAGCATGAACCCCTTCTGACCGCCTTTCTGAACCACACTGATAGAGACCTCATGGTGGAGCACATCTTGCTTTATCTGCACTGCTGCCGCTTTTGTTGCCTGCTTTAGTCTGCTGTAGGTAACCCCATCTTCTGGAGACTCTTGAGATAAGGTACAAGTGGATGAGGGAAAATAGCTTATTTCGGCCCAGCTCCATTCTTTTTTTTTTTTCTTTTTTTACTGAGGAAATGGGAGCCACAGGAACTTTTATTCTTTGCTGGGAAGGGCACTGTACTGTCCATAGGCAAACTGCCCCAACGTGTACATTTTAATTGCTGCTGAAGAAGCGGCTGTGGTTTTCAAGGTGAAGGCCAAAGTGTAGCTCTTGCTGCAACACATGCAGAACACTGGTGAACACGGGAGATGTCCCGGAAAGAAAAAACAGGTGGGAGATGACATTCCTTCCTAGTCTGGATACTACCTACTAGTGGGTAGTATCTACTGCTGGGATCCTAGCTTTCCCAGCAAAGGCAGGCCTCGGCTGTGGCAGTTGCAAAGGGATAAAGATTTGCTTCTCTGCGTCGAGCTACACACAGTCTGTTACTGAAAGCAGGAATATGCCTGGACAGAAGCTGTGGTATCTAGCAGCAGGAGCAAAGGGCTTTCAGACCCTTGGACTCTTAATTAGAACCTGCTAAAGCTTTTCTGCATGCCTGCCTTCCCTCTCTGTGACTCTGTTTTCCCTTCCCTATAATGGCCATAATAAAACTCCCTGCTGTAAAACACTCCCAGCTTCTTGAAGTAAAAAACACTGCAGAAGGGCTGTGTGATGCCCACAGCAGCAGACATTCACATAATGCCCTGCAGTGTTTACCTAAGGCCCAACCCTTCTCCTTTCATCGCACCCTGGGCTACCTACCCCTGGAATTCGACTGCTGTTCAGCAGCCCACAACTGCACCACAAACAGCAAGCGGTCCAAAGGGAAAAACGATGTATTGCTGCAAATCTGCAAAATAATGACTCACGATTACTCCCCAGATGAACTGAGAGGGATACACAAGCCAAAGAACAGGAATTTTCAGGTATTAAAACCTGATTTGGATCTGACCCGCTGGCAGGAGTGCAGTTCCCTGTATGTTATCTCTGCTTTTCTCAGTCACTCTGCCAATGTATCCAAAAGCATTTGTAATTGCTTATAGATACTGAAAACAGAGCTCTCCTGATTTTTCTTAAGCTAATCTCACTGATACCTATTACAGGAGGAGAACACAAGTACTTTACCCTCCCTGCCTGGTTTGACATAATAAAATTTCCTTTGACCCGTATGGATTTGCTCTCTGTTTAAATCACTGCCAGTAACAGAACTGAGACCCATTTTTCTCCAGAAAGAGACAGTAGGTCTGACTTTACAGCATCACAGTTGCATGCTTCAGTTTCAGGTTGTAAAGAAACGGCAATGCATCAACTATCCCTAGGCAAAAGATGGATCAAACCGATAATGTGCCAAATTGACTACACTGGTTAGGTGGCACTTCAAGGGGCAATATGGCTCAGAAGTTGTCTGGAGGTCTTCTTTTAGTGTCCTATTGATGATGCTTCACTGCCACACAGAAATAAACCCAAGTTTGGTAACAGTGGGTTGCTCTTAAGGAGTGAAATGCTGTTAAGGAGAGAAAATGAAATGAATAGGTGATTTCAGGCTCTGCAATTTCTACCCAGTTCCTAATGCCTATCCCCTTCTCCCCACCCGCCGGCAAGAGCCAGGCCTTTCATGGGAAGTCTTAAAAGAAAACCTCAAAGATGAGTAATGAGAGCTAAATGAGAGCGCTGCCTCGGGGTCAAGACAGTGCAGCTTAGGAGGGAGACGGCTGCCCAGGTGCCATTATGTTCTAGGTAAACCGAAACCTTCAGTCTCCCAGTCTGTCAACACAGTGCCAGATCCAATAAAGACCATCAGAGGCACAAAATGGAGCTTATGCAGAAGACTAAAAAAGCGTCTCTAAAATGCTGGCCTGCTGTCTAGAATCCCATCTGACCTCACTGCTGGTTTTTACTTTAAAGTTCACTATGTTCAACCCCAGAAGCACCCCAGTACTGAGCGGGTCGAGCTGTTTATAAGTCCAGCTGGAATCACAAAGTTGTAGTGTCTTGCACATCCCCAAGTCCCAGATCCATCAAAGCTCTAAAAGCAGGTCTAGGGCACAGTGACAGGACCAAGTTCCACCATCGCTGTGGTGCCTCCACCACCTTTTAAAAAACATGTGATGGTTGGGGTGGCATCCTTTCCCCTTACATACATGGTGCTGTGGGCAAACAGTTTGATGAGCAAGCTCTTGTGCAGGATGATTAAGGCCTGAATTCAGTTCCCTTCTCCTGCGGAGGGTAGTTGCAAGTCCTGCTTAGCAGGGAAGTACCATACCTTCCTCCTCAGCAAGAAAGTTCCCAGCTAATTTTTGGGGCCCTCAGCAGGTGACACCTCCTGGAAATTCTCATTTCCAAGCTCATACAGGGGTTCTGGAGGTTTGTTCTACTAAGCCACCAAGAACGAAAAAAGAACAGGAGCCAATTTTCTTTGCCAGAGAATCTAGACAGAAGTAAAAAGTGGTCAAACGCACAGTCACAACTTCTGCATCTGTCTTTCCCAGCATTTGAAGTGCAAGGGACAGCAGCCTTTCAGTACTTGAAGGGAGCTTGTAAGAAAGACAGGGACTGACTTTTTAGCAGGGCCTGTAGCAATAGGACGAGGCGTAATGGCTTTAAACTAAAAGAGGGCAGATTTAGACTAGACATAAGGAAGAAATGTTTCACAGTGAGGATGGTGAAAGACTGGCACAGGTCGCCCAGAGAGGTGGTAGATGCCCCATCCCTGGAAACATTCCGGGTCAGGTTGGACGGGGCTCTGAGCAACCGTCCCTGCTCATTGCAGGGGGGTTGGGCTAGATGGCCTTTAAAGGTCCCGTCAACCCAAAACTATTCTATGATTCTGCGATGACGGTCCCCTGGCCAGGCTCCCTGAGTGGCAGAGGGCACAGAAAGACACCCCCTAACTCCTCGCCAAGTCCTTC
>NW_010525880.1:367-1368 GCF_000687285.1 Phaethon lepturus | reverse complement strand
ATGGGATGGGATGGGATGGGATGGGATGGAACGGGATGGGGCCGCTCAGCTCTCAGCCAAAGCCCACTCGGTCCCAACTCATGCTGGGGCGAGTTTGTTGTCCACACAGGACCACGGATAGACAAGCGCTCCTTTCCTCATCAGCCATTTGCTGGGTTTCCAAACAAGCGTGTTGTCTCATGCTGGCTGTCATGCTTCAGACGAACCACCTGTGAGCATCCCAAAGGAACCGAAATGCTCCTCGAAATTCTCCGTTGCCTCCGAAGCTAGGCTGCTGCTGTGCTTTAGTGAGCGCACATCATGCTACTGGTATTGCCTTGTTGTTTCCTCTTCTCCCCACCCATCTGTATCCATCTGTTGCCACCCAGCTCCACTAACAAGCTTTCTGGGACGAGGAGTGTTTTTAGCTCCATGTTAAGCAGTTCCCAGCACGGAGGGAGCACAGGCACAGCTAGGAGCGCTGGCCAACGCCAAAACACGAGCCCTCCTCTTCCTCCTCTGCTTTTCCTAGCCTTTTACCAGCACAGCTTTGCCCTGTGAGATGCTGCTCAGAGGGTCAGGGGAGCCGTCCTGCCCGCGTGTGCCGGGACCGCCACGGGCCAGCACCACCTTTGCTCTTTTTGGGCTCTGTCTCTTTGCAGGCAAATTCTTCCCTTACACGAATACGGGCAGCCCCATTCTCCTGGCTGACAGCAGTCCTTCGCAGCGCGCACTGTTTCTCTGCAGGATCGACGTATTCTTTCTCCAGTTAGCTACACCAGAACAGCCCTGGCCGGCGGGATGCTGAGGTGGTTATATACGGTGGCTGTATCTATCTTTGTGTTGCTCCGTCGAGAGTCCGCAGCCCTGTGCTTGGCGCTTTGCACAGCACAAACCCAGATAGGTCCTGACCTTACCACGGCGTGAGGAGACATTCACACAATGTCCTTTCTGATAAAAAACCCAATCTGAGCAGCAACCTGCTGGTGACAGCCTCCCGAGCGCATGCCACAGCGCTGGGC
>NW_010525880.1:0-328 GCF_000687285.1 Phaethon lepturus | reverse complement strand
ACGTGCCCCGGGTTTGGCCGGGTCGGCCTGCCCACTCTCCCTTCCTCTCCTGCCGGGCCCTCTCCTTGCTCCCCACCATCAGCCCAGCCCCAGCTCGGCCCCACGTGTCCGTGCCGCAGTGCAGAGCGGCTGAGCCGGGCCCAGGGGTCCCTGCTGCTGGCGGGGCGTCCCCCTGCTCCCAGGGCTGATGCTTTCACTGGCGTCACCTCTGGTGCTGCCAAGACTTCTCCAGGAACCATTGCCACTCATCAATGCGGCAGAAAATTAACCCAGGGCAGGATGCAGGTGGGAGCTGACTTGATTCCTGAGCTGGCAGGGAACCAACAAG
>NW_010525879.1:35649-69454 GCF_000687285.1 Phaethon lepturus | reverse complement strand
GGCGCTGGGGGCCGCGCGCGGGCTTCTCGCTTGACCCCGGCCGAGCCCGCGAGGAGATGCTCTGCCAGGAGCTGGGCAGGCTTCTAAGGGGGATTTCTGCTCACCTTTGGCCTGCCATGAGTGCGGCTTTTGTGCTGGTTTGCCCCGATCGTCTGCTTCCCCAAAGGAAAAAAGCAGGAACTGGACTGGAAGGGCCGCGCTTTGCAGAGCACAGGCCTCCGGTGGGTGTTTCTTTTTAAAAAAAAATCTCCAAATGGAGCTTTTCTGCATTCCTGGTTTTCATCTGTGAAGAGGGAGAAGGCTTTGTCCTTCATCCTCCGCCCAAGGCAACGACAGCGACCGCTCTCCTCGGGAAGGGGCTTGGTGTGTGCAGCCGGTCGCACTGGGAAAGGCCCCGTCACCACCACTCCTGCCCCTCTCCCCTCCAAAAAGAGACCTGGGGGCGGTGGGCCTGATGGGCAGCAGCGTTATCAACTCCTCTGTAACAGCCAAGTTCACAGAATCACAGAATCACTAAGGTTGGAAAGGACCTTCAAGATCATCAAGTCCAACCATCAACCCAACACCCCCACGCCCACTAAACCATGTCCCGAAGTGCCACGTCCACACATTTTTTGAACACTTCCAGAGATGGCGACTCCACCACCTCCCTGGGCAGCCTGTGCCAATGCTTGACCACCCTCTCGGTGAAGAAATTTTTCCTAATCTCCAATCTCAACCTCTCCTGGCGCAACCTGAGGCCATTTCCTCTCACCCTGTCGCTGGTTACTTGGGAGAAGAGGCCAACACCCACCTCACCACAACCCCCTTTCAGGCAGCTGTAGAGAGCGATGAGGGCTCCCCTCAGCCTCCTCTTCTCCAGACTGAACACCCCCAGTTCCCTCAGCCGCTCCTCATCAGACTTGTGCTCCAGACCCCTCCCCAGCTCCGTTGCCCTTCTCTGGACACGCTCCAGCACTGCAATGTCCTTGTAGTGAGGGGCCCAAAAGTTCCTCCAGTGGGTCACCCTTACAATGGAAATCAGAAAGAAATTAAAAGTGTTGGGGGTTAAACTTGCAAAGAAACAAAACCCCATGAGAAAAATGGTCCAAAGCCAACAGCTCTGGGGGCTTAGCCTTCAGTTCTAGGTACCGAGCCAACACTGACGTAGAGCACTGCCCTTCCGCGAGGCAGGAGGCGGCAGCAGGGCCAGGCGGGTGGTGACAGCCCCACGTGCCCGCCAGCTTTGGTCCCCCATCCCAGCCCGCTCCCCCCAGGAGAAAAACCCCCTCAGCTAACGCGGCGGATCTGGCAGCTGGTGGCGGGGGGGGCAGATATTTGTCCCCACCTCTGTGATGTCTGAGAGAGGCCCAAGGACCGGTTCGAAAGGTGCTTCCACCCGTGAGGTGTGTTACTCATCACTCGCAGCTCCAACGCAAGGGGCTCGGCTTAGGGGTGCCCATCCTGAGCAAAGCCCCAAAATCACTCTCAAACCACGGTCGCACATACCGATTTTAACCGGTATTGCAGAATCCAGACGCCATTTCGAGAAATAAAATTATTTCTGCGACATTAAGAGTCTTTTCTTCTACCCAGCTACTTCATAAGCACCAGCTGCAGAAAATCCCGTTTCCATGAAGCTCTTCCCCACCCACCCCGCAGACCCTGTTTGGAGACCCCCCCAAACGCTGAGCACAATCCATCAGGCCAGGATGAAAGGGCAGCCAACGCATCCTCATGCCTCTGGCTTCAACATCTTTCGGGTTCTATTACCAAATGGCCCCATGTCTGCTCCCTGCAGACCTTGAAGTCCTTGAGCAAGAGACCGTTGATGTTGGGATGGGGCTCAAATGGCTCTTCTCAAGGCTCCTGGAGCCTGGTGGGGGAGGTTTCCAAAACGAAGCGCACCTTTTTTGGTGGTTTTGCCAAGAAAGGTTGGGCCAGATAATCCTTGAGGTCCCTTCCAACCTGGTGGTCTATGATTCTTGCCTTGCTTGCACCGTCTCCTTGGCCATTACGTTATCGTACGACCAGTACATTTACTTGTGACAAACACAACTGCACTCAGAGAAGGAGATGGTAACACTCTACTCTTAAGATCTTTTAGTGGAAAGAGCCCCCAAAGGCCTCTGGTACCAGCCCATGGTAGTGGGCATCCAAGGAAGTGATGCTACTTCTTCAAATGTACCACCGAAGCATCCACCACCACCCCCCTTCCACCCAGAGACCGTCCTTACAAAAACAGGCAGGCACAAAGCCTTAAGTCCTTCTCACACACATTCATTTTTCCACATTCAGTAAGTTCTAAAGACACATTTTAGGTCTCTCCCAGCCTTTCACACCCAGAGAGTTTTGCACAAAAAGGACGACAGAGGAAATGCATCGCTGTTGAGTTATACATTTTTATTTTCTAATAGGTACAATACTAAAATAAACACAAATTAAAAAAAAGTTTTATTAAAACAAAACTGTACAAAAAAGCAGTTATACTACATTTTAATTACAGAACAGTCTACTGTCCAAAAGGCACTAATCCAGAATAGGAGATACAATGATACAGGACTCATTTTAACTATTTTAATCAATACAATAGAGCACTTGTTTCTCTGTCCATTCACATACAGAAACAAGGACTTTTGCTACAGTCATTACACATTGTTATAAATATGAGCCCTACATGTAAAGATGCAGTATCGCTCTCCCTGGGCCAAAATTCAGTTCAAGCAATGTTAAAAATCAAATTTAAAAAAAAAGAGAGCAAAGGACACAAGGGAAGAAGTCGATACTTCATACTTTCGCAGCACCCGCCGCCTGAGGAAGGCATGACAGATACGAGCGCTCACCTGCATTTCGGGAACACTGAAGCACGCAGAAAGGGCCAGTTTGCCTCAAGGGTCTGCAGCAAGTCTGCGGTGCAACTGGAAGGTGAACATCCATCACCTCATGCCCAAAGCTTTGAGTTAAGTTTTCCCACTACACCCTGTTTCATCTAGTTCTCCTTCGACCACCCCCTCCCCACGGTAGTTCTCCACTCTAATGTGTAACTAACGACAACAGCTATTACTTTGCTCCCCACGGCAAATGACGGAGCAGACCCGCTCAGCATCTTGCAGATAAATGCAGTGATTTGGAGAAGATTTTAGAAAACTCTTCTTAAAAATGAGTATCTTTACTGCAAGGGCATCAAGCCATGAGAAGATGGACCTCATCAAACGGGGCTGCTACAAGCGTTCTAACAGCAATGGACCAAACTGTCCTAAAGCCACCAGAGATGCGCGTGGCTCGCGTGCAACCCCTGGGATGGAAGGATGCCTCTGAAGCGGCACAGGGGAAGTTACAGCCCATTACCTCGCCAACGTGCCTTCCTGAAAGCAAAGATACGCTTTGGCAGCGTGCAGACAGCCGTGGGGAACACGAGCTTCCCACGGCACCTTCCTCCATGGTGGTGTTACCTGAGATTCACTCCCCTGTGACATACAGTACTGCTTCCCTGGCTGCTTTTCTTCTACAAGTAACTTTAACACAACGATCTCTTCATCCTCTCTCCCAATCTACACTATTTCACTTATTTTTTTTGCCCCTGCCCCCCGTGAAATTTCAGGCTGAAGACCGGTAGCAAAGATACTGCAGACCGTCGATGGTGTAGACAGCGCGCCTGGGGAACACCTGTGTGAAAAGCCATCAACCAGCGCATGAATATTTGACATCACTATTAGGAGCAATGACACAACGCGCCCATGAAATGTCAGTGTGAAACATACAGTCTTCAAGCTGAACGAGCAGCCCTTATTAAGGTCAAGACCTAGGCGTATCTGCGGGGTTTGATGACGACGTGTAGCATTACCCGACTCCTTCACGGTGGAAGAGGTTTAACGCACGGGCGGGAGAGAGATACTGCACCTTTCGAACAGTGTCATACACATAAGACAAAGACAGGCATCTGGATGTTAACAAAAATAAGTAACAAAGAAATATGATTAAACAAAATCTCTTCTCACATCATCCTATACTACATCCTCCTTCTGCTTAGCAGAAAATTGTACGTACACAAAAATACAAATACACAATTTTGTAGAACAGTCTGATTTTAATATATTTATATATATTTATATTTATATGAGTGGCAGGGTGGTTCATTATATAGAGCTTTTTGCACTTTTGGCTCATATGCAACAAGGCTTTATAAATTCAGCTTTAGCTTTCATTCAGGTTTTATAGCTTCTTGAACATTTGTTTTCACATTTAAAGCAGCATCCAATTTGCAAGAGGAGTTGGTGGTGGCTACAGCAAGGATCAGGTCAAGAGGTTTTTTAGGGGCGGGGGGGAGGAGAATATACATTCCAGTGTGTGTGTGTGCGCGCGCTAGTGCTCATGGTGAAAAGAAGAACAGACTGTGAACATACGACTCTAGGATACCACGTTTACCTCTTGAGGTAGGCAGAACACCTACAGCAGATGAGACACAGGTGCCATTTTCGTCGGGGCACATGGTAGGAGAAACAAATACGCGAGTGGAAGATGCCGACAGAGGAACGTATAGACACAGTAAGAACCCGCTGGCGAGGTACGGCGACCAGCAGAGATGGGACACAGCTCATCTTATGCCATTGACGCATTCGGTAGACATGAAGTAACCGCAGGCGAGTGCCAGCCATCCAGCACACACAGTATTACCGCTACAGCCACGCTCGCGTGCCCTCGCCGGCGACGCAAGGTTGATACGACACCCCCCCGCCCCCAAGTCAACGCGACAGCGGAACAAAATTAAGACGCACAAAATTTTGAAATGAAAAACGCGACGCCCCGGCGCTTTGCTCAGGTTTTTGTTCGGGGGTTTTGCTTCGGTTTTTTGTGCCTCCGGTACCATTCCAACTGTCTTTTCACTTCTAGGTTTGCAACACTCACTACTACATTAATCTTTTTTCAATTACAACCACTGTTATTGACAATCACTTGGTTTAGGAAAAAGAATAATAAAAACCACTGTTAGAAAAGGCATCTCTAGAGCAGGGCGACGGTACGACCTCGAACGGTTCGTGTGTATTATAGGCTCCACAAATACTTTATTTTCATTAGTACCCCAGCAATAGATTCCCATTTGATCATTGCTTATATCAACACCCATCAACATCCTACAAGCTAATTTTCTGTTCTCTGCAAAAGAGATGTCCTTATAGCTTTTCTTGCCAATAGTAATTTCCTAGGCTTTCCCAACTCATACGTTATTAAGTTGTCAGAGTGAAAACAACATTTTGTTACTAATGAAAAATAAAACATCTACATATGGATTGCTTTCATCTTCTGAATCCGTAAGTGGTATTAATACATCTTAATAGTGTTCTGTTACTTCCTTTTACTATGGTCAGAAGAAATTCTCCTTCAACGCAATTTTTTTAAACTAGCATTGATACCTATCTCTTTTTTTTAACCCACATAAAATTCTCACTTATGTTTACAAAATTATAACCACCTGCCAATACTTATAATTATTTCAACAAAATGTTTAGCAGGTGCCGCTATTATACGCCTAGAAATAATTAAGAATATAGGAAGAAACTGCCTCTGTGATTCCAAAAAGGGGTGATTAAATATGCACATTAGTTTTTCCATCCAGAGTCCGACGTACGCTTATCCAGGGGTGCATGTTTAATGCACGAAGCTGTCTGTAGCCGCAATCCAAGAGGCAGTTTCCTACCGAATTCTATCCCAGCTTCCCCGCTCTTTACCGTCCACCCCAAAGCGGAGATTGCTAAGGTTTGGCTGAGAAATGAGATCCGTTAAGAAGATCCCCACCAACGGACTGAAAACCGAGGGGGGCAGCATGAGGAGGGAGCGGAGATTCCTGTCCAGCCGCATTCTGCAGGGCTCCGGACTCCCACCGCTCGCCCGGAGTCGTACGTGCGGAGGGACTGCAGGGAGGGCTCTTTTCTTAAGAGGGAAATGAGGTCTAATCCTATTTCTCCAGCTCACTCTGGAGTCCTGTTACTCACTTAGGCACTTTTTAAATTGACACTAAGAAAAAAAATAGAATTAAAAAAGTACTGCACATATTTCACACTTCCCGGGCTTTCGTCAGCCTTGGGAAGATCATAAAGACCAAGAGGGAGACAGCCAAGGCGATCTGTCAAGAAAATAGTGCTCCCCACGGACACAACTGACTTTTATTTGTCACCCTTTGATAGGATTGCTATTGAACTAAATCTAGTTTCAATTTGTTATTTCTGTATTATCTTTAAGGTAAAAGCCTGTCTTATTACGGTGGTTCTGTGGCACGATGATATCGCTTTATCATATCGGATCTGACATCTGACTTCCAAAGAGACACGGTGCTCTCCCAGTCCAAGCCAGCAGCAGCAGCGCACCGAGCGTTTGCGCCGGTGTGAGAAGTGCTGCCGGAACCCTCAAGAACGACTCTGGCAGCAAATTAAGGAGGGTCGGCTGTTGACGAGATTCGGAAAGACATTACTAACGGGACGGCTAGAGCCAAAAGCAAGGCGAAAGGGTTTCTGCTTTTGAGTTTGTATTGCAACGGGTGATGAAATGGAAAATCTGTCTCTCTCGAAAGAACAAACAGTTGCTCTGACCCCAGAGCAGCTAGAAACAAGTCACAAGCTTCGGTTCGGCACAAGTCTCAAGGTGACATCAAAGCTTAAGCAGAAGCCAAAAAAGAAAGAGAAAATTCAGTAGATAATACTGAAAGATGGAAAGCTCAAAATCCAAACTCTGTTTTCATTATAATTTTTGCATTTGGGAAAGTAATTTCAAGTTTTTCCAATAACCTTCAAATCCAAAACAACTTAAAAAATAATAAGCAGCAGCTACTCTGGCTGCAAAAAGCGATCCCAAACCTTGGGTGAGTGAAGTGAAAAGGGGAAGCAGCACACAGCAGAGCTATGCAAATCCACACATCCTGTCCCAAACCCTCACATTAAAAAAGCAGGCAACAGCACGCTAAGCAAGGAAAACAACTGTACCCATTAAGACAGTTTCCAACACTAAGTGCAAGCAAGACTAAATAAAATGAAAGAAAAAAATGCTACTACCTTGTCCCTCCCTGTTAACCATGGTCCAACACCTCGGAACTACCTTATTTCACACAGAAGGTTGCAAGTAAAGCACCTGCTGTAAACTGACTGAATTTATGAGCTATTTTTTTTTCTACTGGTCAGCATAGACAAAATGTTTTATATTTATACTGCATTGTGGACAATATATATTTGGACGTCCAGTAAGTAATTGATACAGCACCCTCTAATAGGCAAAAGGAAAGGTGAACGTCTCTTGGCTTGGACTAAAGTAGTATTAAAGGAAATAAAAAATGCCTAACCATAAATCTGTTGCTTGAAGCTCTGAAGATAATAAAGTGCCTGTACAGAGAAAGAAAAAGAAAAGAAGGAGAAACAAGAGAAAGCAGGGAGGAAAAAAAATAAAATGGCCAAAGTCACCGAAGACTGAAAAAGGGGAGAAAGGGCACGGAGAGCAACAAGTGAGTCCTACCAGGAGTGGGACAGGCAGCAAACAACAAACAGCACAAAAAAGTGAACAAAACAGAGAAACCTGAGCACTACAGTTGTGTGCAAGACACCTCGAATTAGGCTGTTTCGAAGCACTGCCGTATCTGTGATATACCTGTATTTTTGCAAATAAGTTGCTAGAACATTGCTGAATACCTGCTGAAGTGCACAGCCCAGTACCAGTCTTCCCATTAAAAAAAAAAACAAACAGTCCCAGTATTAATTTAAAAAAAATAATTATACTTAAAAGTTACTATTTCCCTGATTTGCTAATCTAAGTGTCAAAACTGAAAAGAGGGAAGGGAGGAGGGCTTCTAACTAACCGCGTGGGGAAAAAACCAAGATCTTCTGGCTAGCAGAAAGCTCAGATTTCATAAGACTGAACCATATCTAAGCTTCAGCACTACTCTGGATTGCTTTTTATTAGGATGGAAGTAATATATCTCCCTTATTTAGAGACCGTAAGAACAAGGGGCTCAGGTCAGAGCACTTCAGTATGAGAAAACCACTGGTAAACCAGGTAAAATAGGATTACCAGAGTGTGAAGGAGCTTGGATGAAAGATGAAAGAAATTACCTCTATGAGAAGAACTGAAATTTGGGAAAATAACGTGTGACAAATTCGCTACTAACAAGCATCAACTTCAGAGGAAAATAAATGGCTCAGAGCAGTTGGAGGAGGTACAGCTCAAAACACTCGTCTGGAATTCCTTCAAGGAAATATAGGCTCAGTGTAGGAAATACGAGGAGACATCAGTTTAGCAAGAGGACTTCTGGTGGCTGTGATATTTTTGAAGCACTCTGGCAACTGATGAAAGTATTTGTAAAAAACAGTTGCTTGAGGCACTGCAGCTAGAGGAAATGGTCATGAATGATCAAATTTTAGTCATGTTGAATGATTCTCATGTTGAATGTTCTTGGGTGATGGTAGAAATCACTGCAAGGTACCCTTAACAACTGGAATTCATGCACCCGCATGTCTAATGTAATGAATAGCAAGGAAGAATTTAGGATTAGAAATTCAGACTGATCTGGGCTTTTGGCTGGGCTTGTTTATTTTTATAGAAGAATAAAAAATAATAGTTCCAGAGCTACTTTAGCTGCTCAACACTGGTATGAAAGTATGCATCGCTGTGTCAGTAGAACAGACGGACTGAATCAGTAAGATACTGGAGCAAACCTAATACGGCGGCATACAGAAACCACCTGTTACCAAAACTACATTTGTTTGATTCCCATTATAGCAGAAGCACAAAGTGTAAAAAGATGTTTATCATACATAACTGGAACTTCACGTGGTTTAGAGACATAAGGCACAATATGTTCTCTGATGGAAAGTCATACTCTGTAAAGAAGTTCTCACTGCAGAGAACCCCTCTAATACTCAAATCTCTATAAATTATTAAATACTACGAAAGGTTATAACAGTAAAAGACGAGTCTACCTCTTTGGAATCATAGTTTTACAATTAAGGCCAGAAGGGACCAGTCTACCACCTACAAGGAGACCCTGAATGTTAGATGGCCTCCCACATTTTTGATGCAAACTCCCTATTCTGTCACTTCACCCAACAGGATGAATGAACCATTCTGCCCTTCCAAATGCAAAAAAATAAAAAAAAAAGTCCCTAATTGAAACTGTCTGCCTTGTCCACATAACTCTTTACTCATTTTACCATTTGTATCCAATGCATTTACAAATATAAATGGCATACTTGTTTCCAACACATTTACAAATACCTTCGTTTTGTCCATGGATACTTCATTGACTCTTAAATCCTAACCAGATGCCTAATTTTCAAACCTACTTCTCTGAACTGAATTACTGGCAATGCAACTTCAGGACATTTTTTTTTCATTCTTGCTCTGCTACAAATCCCAGCATTAAGGAGTGAGTATGGTTAAAGTCTAGGGGCAGCTTCTCAACTGATGTTAACTCTGATAGCTCTCCACATGAGTTTATTCTGTCATCTCAATAGTATTTCCCTTCTCCAAGCACCTGGAGAAAAGAGGACTGTGGCTTAGAAGAGCTCTAAAGGAAAGAAGAGTTGCAGAATTGAATTGTTACTGCCCAGTAAGCAGCCGTGTGCCAAGATATAAATGTTTAGCTAAACTGATAGGGAACTACCTCTGCAACAAACCAACAAAAGCATGTCTCAAATTCCAGTAACAACACCTAAACAAACTTTATAATGCTATACGGTGTGCCACAAAGACATACTGGCACAAAGAAACCTATGCTGGAGATTTCAGGGCATTTAATAAACTGCTTCAACTATCTCCTCAACCAAGCATCCAAGACGTTTGCCCTTCTCGAGTAGTAGTTACACATTTTGTGCAACACACCCAGTCTTTCCCAGCAACAGGTCAAATTTCTTCTTTGCCGTTTTGAACCCAATGCAGCTCCACCTAAACTCAGACCACTCTACCCAATATGCGGAAAGGCAAGATGCGCCCCGCTGCTACTTTCCACTCCAAAATGCTGTCAAACCTTTTGAACAGACGAACAGCTGGAATGTGCAACGGGAGAGTCTATGTCAGTTTGGTCTTGAAGAGATCTGCTTCCTTGCCAGAGTGCACAACTGAAACGGCTTGCACTCTGGTATAGGAAAAACTGGCCAGTGAGTTGATATTCCGAGTTCCTGGCTCTGGTTAGCTCCTGAAGGATATTTTCAGTATTGTCACTACAGTCCTGTCAAAGAGAGACAGCAGCAACTTTATCAGCAGGCAGACTTAAATAAAACATATCCAAAGTCAAATGTGCTTTGAGGAATGGAATATATGCTTAATATTCTGAATGGAATATACTGGGTGAGAAATATTAATTAATACTTCATTTTCATTATCTTTTTGCCCTCCTTGAGCGATTTGACAGATAAACTTTGTAAGTCAAATGTATTTTTAAATCTGAAATGATGTAAAATATATCTCAGAAGGCTAAAGCCAACCTCTTAATTATAGAGGTGGGTTATTTAAGCTACATATGCCATCTTGCCATAACATGGAAGACTTTAATTAGTTAAGGAGAAGGGGTGGGGAGAGGAGGATAGGAAGCTGCACTGAGGCCAGTGACAGCAGCAAGATAACGTCTGAGAATGTCTGTTCTAGAAAAGAAGTTGCTACCATTGCTACTGCGAGTGTAGTACCACCGGTAGTAACCGCGCCGGAAGAACTGGAGTACCCACGACCCACAGGTCTGTTCTGAACCACAGTGACACTGGATGAGATTTACACAAGTATTTCAGTATAAAGAAGTTGAAAAGTAACTGGACGATTTAAATAAGAGCCTAAGGAAGTTCCGAACCTCTTTTGCAAATCTGTTGGCATTACGAACCTGCTAATTTTTCTAAATTTGGCTAAGAATCTCCATAGGCATCTTTGCATACAAAAAGTTTCAGAAACCTGTCTGATAAGTAACTACAGCAGAAGAACAGCACTATGGAAAAATGTGGTCAAGAAGCCTAAGGGCAACAATGGAGCACAGACAGCCTCTCAGTGCTCAAGACTTGTCAACAGATAACGTTTCTCACAAAAACACAGAATAAAAAGGCACGTAACACCCTAGGACAGATGCTTTTTGAGAATCTAGCAACATACCAGAGAAAGACTACAATAAATTATTTAAGGTAACCACCATACATCCTCTCCTGTCGTGAACGGCAAGCATACTGTCCAGCCAAACCATCCAGTTGCAGGCTACTTTGAGATAAGAAAAAGGGGAGTTAGCTCACAACACTACACCATGTGAACTGCAACAGGAGACGGCAGACAGCTTATGACTCGGCAACAACTGCTGACAGGGCTTCCAACCTGAGACACCACGGAGGAGAACCTGAAGTGGCACAGAAGAGCTAGTCCACTGCCTGCTTCAGGAGCCGGAGGACGACAGTGCAGTCGGCACCCTGTACCTGTGGGCAGGCTGAAAACACAGGATGAGTAAGTCAGTGGAGTCCTGGACCATGGCTGACCTTCCTCAACACTACCACCGAGTAGTAAGAGCAGCTAAACCAGAACCCTGGGCAATCTGTGATCATGCCACTAACCGTTTTGTTTCTAAAACTGACTGAGAAGAAATATATACGTGAGCGGCGGGGGGAGAAAAACATGAAAGGAGGAGAAGCAGCTTTGCATAGAAAACTAAACTCGGTTTCAGTCCCCGCTGTTGCAAGTTGCCATTAGGAACAGGTCATTATTTAGGTTTATGAAGTAGCTGTTCCAAGTGTCACTAATAACACCGGTATTAAAGAGAATTAGGGGGCGGAAGATCTTCTGTTTTCAATCACAGAAAAGACAGAAATCCTTTTAATTATGACCATGCCAATCCACATCTTTCTAAAGCAGCTAATTACATGTCAGGAGGACACCCAGCCATTCAAAAGAACTGCCATCACATTTACTGCCATAGTCTTCTGCATTTATCCTACCCGTCCCAATTACCCTGGCCGCGGTTTGAAAGGATTTAGCAGAAGTGTGCTGGATGTTTTCATCAGCGGAAGACACCCGCTTCCATTTAACAGCGGAGGGGAGAGAGGGAATAAACGGCAGAGAGAGCCTTCTGCCAAGCCATCTGAGTGCGAGATGCACGGTACATACAGAACACCGAAGGGCCATTACGCAGTTCACTCCAGCGCAGTGGTTTTAGATCACTCGCGCATAAGCTGTCGGCCAGAGCGCTCCAAAGCTTACTGGAAAGACTTGGGGAGAGCACAACATTGCAGCAATCAAACCCATCAGTTAGTTTTCTTGAGCAGCTTGACTAAAAGAAGCATTTAAAATATGCTTTGTTAATCTTTCCCCCGCACCCAAAATGGCAAATCCTTTTCTATCTCCGTGCAGTAAGCTGTCAATATTATCGCCTGGGTACTACACTGATAAGCATGTTGCAGGTATCTCGGTATCTTGAAAGCGCAAAATATATTTGTTTACTTCTTCCAGCAAGCTCAAGCTAAAGCATGATATAGATTTCCATAAAGAGACTGTGCAGAGAGTAGTTTGTACTGACTATTCTAATTGTGCCGACACCATCTTAGCTACAGCATCACCCGCGTTCAACGGACGCCTACGTGAAAACAGCCATGAACAGACAATTCCAGGCTATTTTTAAGTTGACAAAACCTAAGGCCAAGGTTAGCGATGAAGAACTCTCTATCTCTTTGAATTTTTCTCCCCACATCTCTGTTTCACTGGTGCCACTGAGATTACTTTCATTTATTTGATTTGTTGGACAAAAACCAACATCAAAAAGCTGTCATCTTATTGACAGTCCTCAAAACGACCAGGTCCACTTTTCTAGTTGTAACACATTTCTCACAAAGGAGAAAAATAATTAGCATGTATTTTAAATTCGAATTTATAGCTGCCATCTCTAGAATGCCTCTTTTTTTTCATTAATGTACAGCATCTTTAGCTGGACAGTTTAAACCCCACAAATTAGACAACAGTTCTAACAGTAATAGATGCTAAAATGAAGGTTTTAGGGCTATGCTCTTCAGCCTGCCAAATGCCTCTTGGCCAATAACTGATTCAATATCCCGAGTAAACATCCCAGCTACAAAAAAGCCCAAGGGGGAATGTTTTATTTTGAAATGTCTCTGCAACTCTTCTTGGGAGCTGCAAGGTACTTTTTGGTCAGGCCATCATCCTTCCCTTCCAAGAAATCACAGTGAAAATGCCTGACTCCACAAAACTCCATAAAATTAGCCGGGATCATGACAGAACCCTGACTACTGCTACTAACAGAGACACAAAATATTCAGCTGCCAAACGAACGCATGTTAGGTCACTGACATATGACACAGTTTTCAAGACCAATCCTGCCAACAAAGATTCCTGCCAAATGATAAAAGCTACACCAAAGTCAAGATTATTGCCTACAAGCTTAAGACTTTGATCAAAATAATATTAACAAGTTAAGTAACTTTCAAAGAGTGCGAGAGCTACTTGGGTGGGAAGCCTTGTCTCAAATAAGAGCAAAGTTTATTTTGACAAAAAAACTGCTGGAATTTGCTGGTAATTATCCAACAAACTTGAAAGAAGCTAATGAATGTTGCACAATGGTGTAGTTGGGGTGGGAAAAGGAACATAAACTTTCTGGTATGAAAATTATTATCTAAAATGAGCAGAATTCCAGGGATATAGGGGAAAAAAAAAATCTCCTACTAAACATCCACCGCTCTCAGTACTGTGGGCAAAATCTCACACTGAACCTTAGTAATTTGCAGAGAAAGGTGTGAATCCAGCTTTGCATTCGAGCTGAGATTACACACAGGGCACCAACATCTTGCAGTAAGCGCTTTAGGGGCAGCAACTGCATTTTGAAAACTCTTACAGCAATTTTGTTGGTTTTAGCTACATGAAAATAATAAAGAGTGTTTCCTTATGAAATCCTGTTACAACTACCACATGTCTCGGTGACTCAGCTACTCTGCGGGAAGGCCAGCATGATGCCTTTATTTCTTTGCAAGCGGCATGCCACTGGGAAGGAAGATTTTTATACCACATAAGGGAACTCAAAATCTTGGTGAACTCATCTTCATGTTCTTATGCACCTTGAAGGCAGAAATCTACACCTGGGAGTCTGACTTGACCCCACGCCAGTCCATATTGGCAAACACCATTGCGATTTCTCTTCAGAATAACATCTAAATCAGACCCAAAGTCTGCCTAGTGAAGTATGTTTTTTTTCTTAGCAGTGGCTGACAGCAAACACTTAAGGCAAGAAAAGGAGGATGCAAGCGAGTATGATGTGCCTCTTTCCCAGTTATACCCTTTCAGCTTCTGATAATCACCAATTAATGATTTACTTCTAGCTTATCACAGTAGTCATCAGTGGGCTTAAGTTAGCTACAATTTTTCCTATAATATGTTCAGCTATGTGAAATTTTTCAAGTCTGCACTCACAGCAGCAAGACAATGACAAATCCTCGCAAAGGAAGGCAAAACCTGATCTACAGCACAAACGTTATGAAAACATGGAAAACTTACCAGCCTGATCTTAGGCGACAAAACAGACAGAATAATTCAAATATCCCTGAAGAACTGTGTAAACAGAGCAAATACTTAATTAAATTTATTACTTATGGCTTGATTGGAGCCTGGAGTCAGACCCTGCAAATAAAGCTCCCCTCTATTAGGAGAATATAGGAAATTAGGAAAGATAACCTTTTATGAAGTAAGGAAAATAGAAAAAAAAGTAAAAAGCCAACACAAATTAAGAGCATTTCTTTAAACAAGTCAACATGTATCAATCAGAACTAGGAAACACCTCTCTCTACCTGAGCAGGCTTGTACAGAATAATTTAGGTCAGAAGAGACCTCTGGAGGTCTCTAACTCACCCTTGTCCAGTTGAGTTTTGAACATCCCCAAGGATGGGGTTCCCACTGCCTTTCTGGGCCACTGTTCTACCACTCCGAGTGTGAAAATATTTCTCTTTATAGTCATCTGGGATTTTCTTTAATGCAGCTTCAGCCCACTGCCCCTCCGCTTTTTGCTCTGCCCCTCTGAGAAGAGCCTGGCTCCGTCTTCTCTAAACCCACCAGTGAAGACAGCTGAAGAACAAAATACAGGATGCCACCAGAGCCAGCCTGAGCAAACGCAGCGCTCGCCATCTCTCACCACGTGACGTGTGCTCCAACCCTCTCACCTCAGCAGCCCTGCGATGGACTCACTGCTGCCCAGCCCTGCACACGGTACTCCAGGCGTGGTCCCACAAGTGATGAACTGAGGGGACTTAATCGCTTTCCTTGACCTGCTGAAGACTTTTCCTAATGAGATTCCTTAATTGGTGCAAGGGTGCAGGGCTGACTCACAACCAACTTGTTCACATCCAACATGACTAATGCGATTACACTGTAACAACACGTATGATGTTTATAGAGTATTTAGGAGATGTGTCTATAATGCTAGGGCATCAACAGACAACTTGATTGCTCAGTGCTATGTCGACTTCTTTTTATCAACTCATAATGTTTTACAAATGTCTGGCATCTGATACTTTGAGAAGAAGGTGGGGGAATAAAAAAATAAAAAAGAAAAAGAAAAAAAAAAACAACCCCAAAACGATCCAAAAAAGAAGTGGAGGTAGAAATTGTTGTTTTAAGGAGATGGTAAGAGACAACAACTCAAGTATACAGACTTTATGAGCAACAAAATAACAGCCAGAACTTACTCTACAAAGTTAAAAGCAATCTGTGCCCTTTACAGAAGAAGAACATATTAAATAACTACTTCTCTACTCACAGAACAGAAAGGTAGATCTAGTCTGCCACCAGATCCACTTCAAGGGAACCCACACTAGAACAAATTGCAGTAATTCCAGGTTGGCTACAAGAAATTGCAACTGAATTGCAATGCTACAAAAATGAGGCTTAATTTTCAAGAAAATCCAGAGACAGAAAGACAAAGACGACTCCCATATTGTGGAAAAAAACCTAGAACAAAGGCTAAATTCCAGGATGCGCTCTCCACCAATTCTTTCACTACCACATACGCTTCTCCCGATCACATCAACATCTGTTCCATTTTAGCTAATTCACGTCAAACCCAGAAGTTATTAACTGACTGCAAATTGTTCGTTATGATCTTTCAGAATAAAGGCAACGGACTGCCACGAACACCCCAATAACACCTGAAGTCCTACTCTTTCCTTGTACCTCTCAAAGGTCAAAGAAAAACCAAAATAGACTGGGGCAACCCAAACGCTGACACCGTGGGACTAAGCGTCTGATCCCCCAGTTAAGCCATTTGCTATTTTCTCTGGTGAGAAGGTGATGTGGGAAAGCAGAAAACTGGTATTTACCAAGAAGCTACAGACAAGGAGGATCTGCCGATCTCCAGTTGTTCACGAGGACTTTAACTGTTTAACCTTGAGATAGGATATTGATGCATGATGAGACCAGCAGCTATCTGACAGTGACAAACAGAATTAAGACCAGATTATTCTACATTAGATGGTATAGCCATACGATTTTAGTGGTGTTACTTTGATCCTGCATCACATGAACTTATAATCAGGATCTAGAAGTTCTAGTACTATATTTATTCTTCCCTATTACTTTCAAAAGGCAATGCTTGAAACAATGCCTTTTTTTTTTTTTTTAAGATGGTATAGTAAGCAATATTTCTTTTAAAATTGCAGCTGTCCAACAGTTTGAGTCTGTTCTTTTTAAAATGAAACAGCCAGAACAAATGGTGGTGGCAATCCCAACGTAAAGAGGCCATCGATTATTAAAATCTCCTTACTATAAATCCTGGATGTTGCTTGTCAGTTTGGTGTGTGACTGTAGTATGAATAAGTAGGTAAAATTCCACTAAGGCTATAGTTTGCTCGATCCTTCTGCTGTGCAAAAACAGAAATAAAAGCTTCCCTGTCTTTTCACTCCTTAGTACCAAAACATTCATACACACATTAAGAAAAAAACCTGCAATGGTGCAATGGTTGCTGATCTAATTCCTTTCTTTCCTGAGTCTGCCCTGATGCTACTTACGAATTTGCCTACTCAAGAAATGCAATAAAACAGAAAACAGACAGCTTCATTCTGCTTCAGTGATCTATATCTAAGGAAAGCACATAAATTTCCCAATGAAATCCATAAATGAAAGACGAGGCCAAGCCCTACCTATATATCTTCAAAGTTACAGAGACAAAGAGGTGCCAACTCCGTGCCCTCTGAAAGCACAAAATCTCCTCCACACTTACCTAAGCAATTTTCACAAGATTAACAGATGTAAAAATGATCCAGTTAGCCTACACCTTCAAGGCGTTTAGGCTGGCTAAAAACCTGCTGAGGAGCCACGTTTTAGGAGTTCACAAAGCGACCTGATAGTTAAGCGCGAGGATGGGATGAGAACAAGCCAAGGAACAGCAACTTCCCCTCACTCCCTCCACCTTCAGAAGTGGAAGGGGGAAAAGGGAAACCCATCCTTCAGACTAAGCTGCTTTCCCCTTTTTAAGCTATTCCCACATCAACGGGGAAGATAAAAATGGAATGTTGTGGAAACACTATGCAAATTTTTATGTATCTAGATACAAAAATTTACATAGGTTTTTAATTTTTATTTTTCACGTAACACAGTCCTGCCCGTCTCTAATACTTCCCGTGCTGTTTCCATCGAAATGCTTCCTCTTACCAGCAGCAACATATCATTTTATCAGGATGCCAGAAGATCATTTCCACACAATGCCAGCAGATGTAATTTTCTTAGATGCACACACAGTTCATCATTTAGATACTAGATGACAAGGTGATCGCAGGGTGACTCTGTAATGCAAGTTTGCTGTTTGGTATTTTGAATTCTCAAATGATAAAAAAAAGACTTATCAAATATAAATATCTTTAAGAAAAAAGTAACAAAAGTGCTACATATGATCAAGGAAAACAATTCCATTAGTTTCTGCTACTTAAAGTAGGTTTGCTTTACAAATATTACCACATCCATTATCAGTATGGCTTCCAATTATTAATTAAATTGCTCGTAGCAGTATAGCTTTCTCACATCTTAACAAGGACAGAGTAAAGAGAACACAAAACATTCACACCCCATTTCTCAGGTAAGAGATCCTCCTGCCTTTAAACAAACAAAAAAGAGTTCGCATTTAGGAGAATATTTATGCTATGATGGTTATCTAGCAAAGGTCAGATGCAAAAGTTCTCCAATAACCTTTCAGGCTAGTCAGGACGTAGGCATTAGTTACACAGACGTGTAAAAATCCACTCACCCATTTTATGACCTTAACACCTTCCTGGAAAACATTGCTTTTGAAAGTGGCAAAGTGGGGAGGGTAGTAGGGTGGGGACAGAAAAGGCGAGAGGAAGAATAAAAGGTAAAATTGTTAATGACAGATCAATAGAGTCTAGACCTCTTCTGAGCAGGCACTGCTAGCCATGCCAAATAATGAATAGTGGTTTTGAGAAGTGGGCTGTTGCCCATTAGACATTCAGCTCATTTTTCATATGATCCCAGGCTGGGTTTCAATCATGGTCCCAGAGGCAGAAGGCAGTACTTATCCACTAAGCCACGCAGCTCGTGAGAGTAGAGGATGTCTGTGTTGAACATGTGAACACCAACCGAAATATGGGAATGTGTTTCCAATGGACATTCTCAGCACAGCACCCAAAAGTAGATCAAGTCACTGTATGACCAGTGAGGCACGGCTTATTGCAGCTGGAAATCATTTATTCCCATGCTGAAGTGGGGTTTCTAGTGTTCTTTTTACTCTCTGTTGATACTCCCGATTTGGTGTCCATCGACCCTGTGCCACTACCTCAGCTTGCATCCTTTCAGTCTCGGAGAAGGAAAAGCGTACAGACTATTTTTCAACACAATCTCTAAGGGTATCCAAGATTTTAAGTGTAGCCTAAGACTTGTAATTGAGGGCTGTCTAAAATACCTGGAAGCACTTTGAATGCTAAGACAGAGCAGCAAGATTTTTCTAGCCACTGGGGCTGGGAGAGGGAGGTTGGTTGGTTGATTGATTATTTATTGGGAATTAATACTGAGAGAGTATATGCAAAGGCTGAGGGCACCATGCCATCTTCACAGAACAAGACCCTAACAGCTAACTGACGTACAAGAAACTGCAAAGTTATACTGTAAGAACACATATTAAGGACCGAGGAAAGTCTGCTAAGGTGCTACGTCTAAAACTAAGTTACTTCTTGCTTTGACCCTCCCCTTTCTTTGCATCAGTCGTCGTCTAGAGCCTCTGTCTTGATCTCGTTGGCTCCTTGCCGGGCCAATGCCAAGATGGTGTGGTTTACCGCTGCCATTTCCACGGCTAATGAAATGGGGTCTTGATGGTCACTATGGCTAGTGCTGTCATCCTGTGCATGCGGAAAGGAGAAGAGAGAAGCATTGTTACTCCATAAGTAGAAAACCAGCGGATAAAAACTTGTGTGTAAAGTAATGGACTAGGGGCAGCAAACTGCACATTTGTTGCAGGGGTAGAAAGTGAAAGGAATTTATAAAATTGATTTAGGACTGATTTCTCTCACTGCGCAGACAAAGGTAAGCAGGGCAAGGAGTGGCATAGCCAATTTTCAAAAGAGAAATTTGAGGGTGGGGGATATTCTGAGGAAAGTATTAAATTATAAAGATAAAAGTGACACACCACATAGGTCAGGAAACTGAACTAAGATAGGAATCATTATCCACTGCACAAATTCATGCTATCCCTACATTTTGAATACTGTATACAGTTCTAGTCATCCCATTGAAAGAGGACGCAATAGAACTAGAAAAGGTAGAGAGAACAGCAGCCCAGGGGAAGAGAGGCATGAGGTGGCTTCCTTACAAGGAGAGGCTAAATAGACTCAGGTTCTTCAGTTTGGAAAAGAAATGGCTGATGGTTGATATGGTAAATGTTTATTACAAATAACTAGTAAATAGAGAACTGTTTGGGGCTTCTTGGGATCTAATAAGCAAAGGCACGCACTGGAATGGTAATAAATTGCAAAGCAGCAACGGGGAGCACTGCTTTACTTATCACGGTTCAGTTGTAGGATTCACCGATTTTTACAACAAACAAAAGTAAAAATGGCTTTAAGGGCAGGGGAGCGGGGGTGCATGTTAGACAAGTTCAGGGAAAATTAGTCTACTAGGAACTATCAAAAATGAAAGCAGATACCGTGGTTGGCCCAGGGAGCCTCTCAAAACTACTGACTTCAAGAAGCTGGAACTGTAATAAAATCATGCTGTTCTTTAAAAATACTTTTTCCTTAAATACTACTACTGACCACATTCAGAAACAGGTTACAAACCCAGACTAACCCTTGGTCTAAACCAGTATCCTATGAAGACACTGAATTCACACAAGTATAGGGAAAAAGATGCTGAAAACCTCCTAGACTGTTAAGAAAAACAGTGCAATGATTTCAGGGGACTGAAACTACCAGGGTTCAAATATCCAGGTGAACATACTGCCAGGTTCTCCGGTCCGCTGAACTACACGCCATGTATTTCTTTGCATCCATTCTCTAAAGAGGAAAGCCTCTCAGCTGTAAGAGGACTGCCGTGTTGACGGCTGTGATGGTTGGCAAGCAAAACTAAGAGAGAGAAACTGCTGCTACAGGACTGCAACGGCACTTGTAAAGTCACTAAACAAGAAGGGCTACCTTCCACAGGTGTGTAATGGCCATACAATAGCAGACCTGAAAGTCCAACAATTCTAGCATAAATTTCATAGTGAGCTGTCCATGTTTATCCGTCTACATCCGCAATAGGTTTTGGTTTTGAATGACAGGAAGGAGAATCAGCAATACCCAATCTCTAATCCTACCTGTCAAATAAATTCTTATGGGACACTGGCAAAAATCACTGTGTTTTCCCCTCTTTAAAATGGGGTACAAATAGTTAGCGCACCATGATCTGAATTTTTTTAATTTACAGAAAGGAAATGATAAACATTTATCAGTCTTCCAACAGCCTTTAAGTGATGAACTTGCAAAATGTAAAATTTAGAATGTGTATTACACATTTTTAAATTATGATGCCAAGTGGCAAATGCTGAGAGGGACAGAAAATCCTGAGGTTATTTAAAGGAATGCATTAATTTACAACAAGTGTAGGGCAAATATTGTGTTGTGGACACACTCTAAGGTCCTCTCAGTACTCTTTACCACTGTAATACTCACAAAGCCCTGACTCTGGAAGTTTAGTCACTTCATTAGTATTTGGATGAAGTTTGCGTTCTAAAGTTTACTAGAGCTTAAGTGGAAACTTTAACGCTGTGGAAAACAGAATTTATAGTTTTAACAGCTAAGGGATGTTAAATGGTCATCAGGAGAACTTCCCATTTAATCCGCTTCACTGCTAATGCCTAATTACACTTTGTAGAGGACCCCAGCCAGATTATTGAGAAATTCAATTTTTAAGGACTCTAAACAAAGATCTTTAAATTTTAACAACCAACTTATTTCTCTTTTCGAAGTATTTTGGATAACACACAGAAGAAAAAGATAGTTTGGGAGTCTACATAACACTTCATACTGAGGGACTGAGGTCCTGTCTCTGGCTGATAAGGAATCAGCCGTGCTCGGCAGCAATTTCAAAATATTTTGTCAGAGAACAGCCTCTCATCATCTACAGCTAGCAAGGTGGATTCCACCAAATCTGCTGGTGATGACCTATAAAAAGGGCCTTAATACCCACCAGAAGCAGAGTGGCTGGGAATGCCTCTGCCAGATATCTGTTGTCCTGGGCCCCAGCCAAGTCTGCCAGTGATGCATTCCAGGACACTCCGTTGCCATTATACGCCACCAGCAGCCTTTAGAGAGGGAGAGCCACCTACTTCTCCCAAACGAGTCAATTAAAGGCGATCTGCCCACCCCAGATGCTGGGTGTAGCACAGAACACGGCTCATATCAAAACCAGAACCAAGTAAGTGAATCGTTCAAGTCCACTGGTGCCAAGCACACACGGCCCTGAGGGGTTTTGGCCAACACTGACACCTGAAGGAAATTTGGGAAGGGGATGCAATACCTGTCAGGAAGGTGTGTGAAGAAAGGGTCACCAACTTTAGGGTAGGTGAGGGCTCAGAGTGCGGGAAGGGGTATTCTTTTGCTAGAGAATTTAAAAAAGAAGTTGCTGTCAAGGGTTAAAAATAACCAAGAAAAAGAGAGAATAGGCAAGAATTAAAATGCAAAAAGAAAAAAGAAGGAAAAAAAGACAGATAATACGTAAACAATCCAAATAGTGGCACATCCTTGATAAACAATATAAAACAGGTATGGGGCCAAATAAACGTCAAACCTTATTTAATCAAATCCTTTCCCCCCACCCTTCACCCTTTGTCTGTCAGTGTTTTAGGGATGGGCCCGAGACGCTCCTCAAAGGTACTCCCACAGCCAAAGAGAGGGAGCTCAGCACCTTATAGGAGGGTGCTCAGTATCCTGCTGGGCAACGTTGACAAAAGGGATTATGAAGTGTACTGGGCAGGGGCTTACGTCTGCGCTGCCTGGGTGCCAGATACGCGACTCGCAGTGGCTGCAGCACAGGCTGTAACGGGGACTCTCTTGCAGAAAGAAATAATAGGTGCAAGAGGAAAACCCGTGCCTGGTTTTGCAAGGAAGCGTGTTGGTGCCTGATACATAGGAGCAACTGTTCAAGACCTGTACATCCTTCCTGGAGGGCGGGTAGCTAGAATGGTGCCGGGGGGAAGGAGAGCGCAAGTGATGCATGGCGCACTGGGTGAGTTAACACTCTCCTAACATTTTTCATACATTGCGTGTGGCGTGAATGGTGTAACTTGCTTGTTTGGAGCAGATCCTCCTGTCTTCTTCTACCTTCTCTGCTTCTCTGCCTCCCTCTGAACATCTTCCCTCCTCCTCCCCATTGCGTACTTGCCAAGTGTCCTGTTGTATGACAATAAATCCATGTGGGTGAATACTGGTTGCTCAACACATTCAAACAGAGGAGCTGTGCTCTTCCACTTTCCCCATTACAATTACATAAAAGCAAAACAAAAACAAGAGACATCTGATTTGCAAGAGGTAGAAGGTCTCTTCAACGTGTCACGTGAACTCTCCCTTTTTGGGCCATGAGGCTCGGCCACGATGCTTACCTGCTCTGAGTAGTCATTGCCATCAACATCGTCACTGTTGGAATGACCTCCCGGACTCTGTACATCTATTCCATGGCTCTCCAGGATTGCTGCTTCTTCGAAAAAAGCAAATGGATCCCTAATTTATCTGATGCATTAGAGTAATTAAAAGTAACTACTTTTTTTTCCAAGAGTTTAGAATAACTGGAAGAACAGAGTTAGTTCTTAGCCTCTTCCTCTTCACTGTGAAGGTAGCACATGTACAGATACTGGTTTGCCTGAAATCCTTCCCTGCCAACTAACAGACTTGTTTGCGAGTAAGAACTTGTTTCCTAGCCAGTCCTATTGGAAATTAGCTTAATTTCTAATGCACTGGAGTGGCAAAGGCATTCCCTGTAGATCTTCCCACACAGTTTAGACTGGCAAGACTTGAGGGGAGCAGGGAGTGTCTGAAAACAGATGGAGAAAATTTTTAAAGCACTTAAGGGATTTAAAAACACACAGATCTTCATCTTCCAGTAGGATCCATGCATCTAAAGGACCCTTTGGTTCTTCTTCATCTCCTTCTAACCCTCCTCCCCATGCAGGTCAGATACAGCTATAACTGCACCCACCTTGGACTAACTTTGCTTTGCTGTTGTGTCCCCCACCCCCGAACAGGTTTCATTTAAAAAAAAAAAAAATTAGGTTAAATTTCAGTACCACATTAAATGATGTAAAAATACATTTTTCTTATTCACAAATATGACAAAAGGAAGCAGACAGCAACGATTTGACATTTGTCATAACATTTGACACAGCAGACGGCAAAATATTTGATGGTTGCAAAAGGAGTGGTTAACAGGCAGGTATGGATCTCTGTTTGCCCACATATTGCAAACGTAATTCTGCAGAGCATCTAAGTAAGTGCATAAAACTTTGCATGCATTGCAGATTTCTTGAATCCTGGTCTCTAGTGTGAGTTTATTCTCATTAGAATGTCTTACGTTTGTTCACGTTAGAAGGTCTACTTCTGACAAGTTCAGAGTCACTTCTAATTTCCTTACCATCAGCTCCTCGGGTAAAGAACCTGCGGGGCTAACGCTGAAGTGACTTTTGTTTTAGCCTGATTATCAAGAAAAATTATTACTTTGTTCCAGTCACTTGTCACTGTGCAACCCCGTGGAAAGCAGTAAGGAGCACAGGTGTAACCCGAATGAGAAGTTGGGTTGCAGAGCCTTCGGACCTAGTGGTTGGAGCTGAGATGTAAAACAACTCATCTGGACTCAGAGTCCTGTGGGGTCTCAGGGATGGCAGTAAGAAAGACACCCCCAGGTTTTTGGCTGAAAAAACGAGCATATTTCAGTGGAACACAGACACAAGGAAACGTACAACCAGATGAAAGCTCTTCACAACGGCCACTTTTCATTTAAACAGCACGCTAAGGCTGCGAACTTGCAATCGTCTCACTTTCCCTCATTTCCAGTGCAGATATTTTGAGGTTTTATGTTAGATTTTATTTTGGATACCCAAAGGACCCTGAGCACAGGGAAATACGATTCTCCTTCTGCCAATAAAATTCTCACTTTGGTTTTTAAAAATGATCTTCCAGTAAAACTTCATAATGGCTTCATTTTTTCTGCATCAATGATTGAATTCCATAAATCAAATTCTTACCCATATTTTAGAAGAAATCTGGAACAGCAAGAGACTAATTTTAAAAATTGCTCTGCATTTCTTAAGAATGTCAGAACCTCTAATATTTTCATTAATACAATTTTGTGTAATTTCCACCTCTCCTGAGCAAGTCTATGTATTAAACCTTGGAAGCAGGCTCTCTGATACATTACCGATATTGGCTCTTCTCTTGATTTCCTTTCTTCTGTTGGCAAACCAATTGTACACTTTAAGGGAGGTAACTCGCTCCAAATCCGATAACTTTTTTCCTATGAAGGCAACAGTGAAGGAAAAAAAAAAATACAGCCTTGTTACTCACTGGATTCCAGAGGTAGGCAAATGGCCCTTACACATGTGATAAACCCCTGAAATACAGGCAACACTGAAAAGTTATTATAATTGAGAATCAAGTGAATTTTATGTGAATCACAGTACTGTGGCCAGATGCTATGGTAATAAATGCCAAATATCTCTCTGAAAACAAAGTAGCCTTTCTTCTGTTTTTTTAAAATCTGAAATACAGGAATTTCTTTGCAGCTTCAATCAACTAAATCCAGAGCCGTAGGAGAATAGAGGGCTGCTTTTCTAGTTCAAGCACAATGCTGAGACTCAAAAAACTCCAATTCACTTCACAGCCCTCCCACAAATCGCATACCCTTGGGCTAGCTCTTACTGTGTGCCGCGAGGATATAGTTCAATGACGTGTTTTCTTCAGCAGCAAAATGAATGGAGGGGTTTTGTGTCATCCCCTCCAATCTGCTTTTCCTTCCCCTGCACCACCAGCTGCTATCGCGCTCCCACAGCACTAATCACACCCTCCCAATTGTGCCAGGACACTTGCCATCTTTTGGGAGAATGGGCGTGGATGCTGGGAACCAGATCACTGGAGTTTTACACTTAAACCAGAAAAAAAAATAATAATGCCAACAACCGCCAGCCAGCTACAGGAAACAATGCCTTCTTCTGATCACCAGCCTCAAAGAGGGAAGACTGGAGCGATTCAGCGTTGTAAAGACATCATGGAAACCTCTTCAGCTGGCCTTGACCCTATGTAAAATATTTAATGTAGCTGCATCCTCAGTCCTCTGCAGGCTACATGGGGATGAGACTCCCCTGCTTCAGACTGTTTCTCAAGGTTTATTTATTCAGCATACAAAACATTTGTGTAATTGCAGCAATCTGCAAACGTAAGTAAGAAGAGAGGAGACAAGTGAAAGAGAAAAATCTGGAAATGGATAGCTACGCTGTTTCCTAATGCTTTGTGTCGGTACCACTCACAGTATGTTACTGATCCTGAGACACAGTCTTTAAGCACTTGGTTCCAAGTTGCTCAACCAACCAGCGGCATAGCCAGGAATAAAATCCTAACCTCTCTGGGGCTCTACCTGATAGATCATTCTGCTTCCACAATGAAGAGACAAGAGGCAACACATAAAAGCTGCAACACGGGAAATTTTGACTAGGTCTTAGGAAAAAGTATTTTGCCACGCGAGTGCTCAACATTGTGCAACAGGGGCCCAGAGGTGGGAAAACCTCCGGTTTTGGAGATATTCAAAACTGAATGAGGTAAAGCCCTGAGCAACCTAATCTAACCTGGTCCTGCCTGAACAGATGATCTCCAGAGGTCACTTCCAGCCTAAATTGCTCTACGACTCTGTACTATCCTGTGACTGTCCCAATGTTCAGAAGTCATGCCTTAGCTTTCCTTTGGCTTAATTTTTATTCTGGTTATAAAAATCTAAATGTATCCAAAACACAAACTTCTGAAAACTACGTAAATGTTTGGTTAGCAAAACTAAGCAAAGGCAGGTGCGTCCACTAATGCTACACTGAACATTCATGCTCCTCTGCCAAGTATGACTTCTCCAGGAACAGGGAACATGCAACTTGTTGACCCAAACACAAGGTCCTCCATTAAGACACAGATTCTAATATAAGACCCCTGTCTAGAAGCTGTGAAGAAAATTGAAAGCCAGGAAAGCTGTGCTCCTTACTCCTCCGAGGACCTGCTGTATGATCTCCAGCACGCCCCAGCCTGTGAACCTGAGGTTCCCCATCTGTGAAATGGAACCAGTAAAACCCACTTTCATGGAGTGTGATAAAATTCTCAGATCACTACTAAGTGCTTATAGAAGTCCTTTGAAATAACTGAACGCAAAGAATGAAAGCCTTTCAGACATGTTTATTTTCTTAGCAATGCCATTTACAAAGCTGTGTAAGTGAAATGTTCAGATGCACAACTTGGATTTCATACCTCAACTGGTGGGAATTTAAGTTTCAGACATCTGCATTTAGGTTTGAAAATTGCATCGACTGCCACGTTCAAGTATGGCAGCTTCGAACAACACAAGTTATAGAATGCTCAAGAAGAAACCTACTACTAGTTGAGAGCACTACATTTGTTGTAATAGCCATAAAATGAGATTTGCTGAATTTAGCAGGAAATGTTGAAAACTAATTGCAATTGCCTTTGGAATGGACACCACGATCAGCTCCTCACCTGGCTTTTGTATAACTGCGTTACAGGCGTTCGCAATTTCTTCTCTCTTTGCCTCATCTGGATATTGATTCTCATTGAAGTAACTGCAAGGGGGGCAAAAAAAAAAAAAAAAGAAAGATTTTTTTTTTCCAGCAATCAGAGGATGAATGCTCCAAAGCAGGTTCACTAAAAACAGTTAGCTTATGCATCACTCTTACAGACTTAACACAGACACAGTAAATTCTCTGTAATAAGGTAATAACGGCACGCGCTCATATCCACATAGAGTGGGTAAAACTTCCCGAACGCCTCAGCTAAAGGACTATTATCTCTGCAGTTGCAGTTGTCACTTTGGCATTCGGAATATTGTACCAGGAGATACAACAAAGTAGGCGATGCCACGAATATCAGCTAAGACTGTCAAGTGAAGCATCATGTCAGAAGACCTCATAGGCCAGGTCTCTGCCTTTTTTTTAACCATTTACTTTAGTTTTTTCCTGACATATTCCCAGCATAGGCAATATCCTGCAAATGAAGGAGCTGTTCAATATTTATTTTGATCCCTGGGTTAATATATACACACATACATACTTGTATAGATCCTGCACACACACACACACAAATACTGCATCTCTGAGACAGATATGGTATCAAGATCGTACAGACAAAATTACACAGTAATTCAGTAAGATTTCTAGTCAGACTAGTTTTTTTAAAGCACAATTTAAAAATTTTAAACCTTCCTCAGAACAACATATCAAGTATAGCATATTGTAACAGTATTTTTTCTGAATAATTGTGATTTAATTGTACTTTATATGCAGTAAACATCCTATAAAATTTAACCTGTTTTCTCTTTTACTTCATTTAAGTGCTTTACAAATTTTAATGAACTGATTTACATTCTACAGAGCTTATCAGATTTGCATTAAAAACAACAAAAAGTCTTGTTTACTTCAATGGACTCTGATAAGCATGCCGTAAGCAGGGAGTACTGTAGTTTTTCTGTAGATTGTCCGTAATATATAATCCGATTGTCCGTAATATAAGAATTCTTTGATCAACTTTGCTCAGCAGCAGGTTCAGCTGTTGGACAGCTGCTCTGTGTTTGACAAGAAGGTACTTCCTTTAATTGCAGATCATTTGGTAGTTGGGAGAGTTAGGCATATTTAGGCAATTATTATTTTCCATGGTCATATTTCTCCTCCAGCGGATCGGCCGCAGCACAGTTACTTTATGCGGAAACCTGGATTCTGTTCCATACAGCAATTTTTTCTGTCCAACTTTCTTTTGAGTAAGTGGTACTAATGCAGATCTTGCTATTTCAATCCCCATTTATTTCACTTTACCGTAAATACAGATTTTGAACATTCAGTTCGAACTTTAGGTACCACTTCTTCATCCCATTGTTCACAGTGTTATTTACAGTTGCAGCTATGCCCACAAACAGAGTCCTGTTTCAACGTTGCTACTCATTGACTAAGAGAAATCACACATTAGCACAGCTAGTTGCACTGTTGAGGTACTTCCACTTGATTTGCTAGCTTAGGGAGCAAACGAAACCACAAAAATAGCTCCATCTTCACTAAATGAAGGGCAGACTATGCCCCTACTACCGATTTGGGCTTTGGAGGCAATCACATTTACACATAAACATCCACTACTTCTTCCCTGGACGTCTTGAGTTGCTCTTATGAAGTAAATCCGGAGAGACTGACCGTAACTGCAATTCCCACTGAGCTTGAACCCACTCTGAAAAACAGCTGAGATACTTGTCATTAGATCTGAAGAGGAGGACACCTGGTTACACTTACTTTCTGGGAAGCTTCAAGTACGTAGCACTGTCAACTCTTGGCATTGGCACCAGCAGGAACGCTCCCTGAACTGTCAGCAAGAGATTTTCTTTCCCCGCTGCTTTCAGCGGTACCCCCAGCCTCTGGGGATGGCATTTGTAAAAACATATTCTCTCCTCTTCCAGACATATCGTCCCTTCCATTATTATATCCTTTAAAGTGATATGTGTGTCTGTCTGAATTTTCTGATAAACTTCTTTTCAAAGGGGTCGTGTTCTGTACAAAGGGGTTTTTTGAGAATGAAGAACTTGAAAAACAGACCAGAAAATGCTTTTTCTAGTAGTTAATGATGGAAGCAGAAGCTCAGGATCCCAGTCCAACTGCCTCATTACCACTTCTCAGCTCTCCCACCTACAAAATAGGGAACTCTGCTCTGCCCAGAGCCAGGGACTATTTCCTCTTTTAAGTGCCATGAGATAAAGGAACATCACGACACCGCAGCTGAAAACTGGTGTACTATTATTTACGTGAATATATTGTAAGATCTGGAGGCCTCGTCAGGAATCCAGGTCTTTACTGTGTGTACAAAAATTAACTTGGCAAATTTTGGTAGCCGTAACAGCTATTGCATGGACTCCCTTTTGCTGAACGTTATTTATTTTCTTTATAGATACTTGTCAAAAGTCATGAACAAACACCACAAAAGAAACCCCATAAAATTAGAAAACCTGATGGATCTACACAGTGATGTACTAAAACCAGAAGCTGAAAGCCTGGTAACGTGCAATAATACGGATCTAGACCACCTGTGGTCACAAAGTTGCTAGACAATGCTTAACGTTATGAAAGAAATGACAAAATACGTAAAAATAAGAAATGGTGTATACTTGAGCTGCCCATTCTTATGTTGATGCAAGAAACCGAGACACCAATTATGAAGAAAAGACAACACAAGAGCCGCCAGTGATCCTTCTCTTGGCACGTAACTAAATACTATCCTTTTAGCAAGCCACTGACTGCTTTACGCTTTTGCTGGCTCTAACGAAAAAGCTCACATTTGCTAATACTAACAAAACTCAGGCTCAAGTTTACAATTCTCCAGGATAACAGGAAATCTCCCTGTGCTGGAGCTAACTTTCAGAACTGGACAATGAGTGAGACACCTCTTCTGGCAAACGAGGAAGTTTTCTTTGTATAGTTCAATTGTTTTTGTGATTTAGAAAAAAGTCACTGCTGAAACACTAATTCTTATCTTAACACATTTTCACAGAATCGTAGATTCTTTGGGCTGGAAGGGTCCTTTTAAGGTCATCTAGTCCAACCTTATTTTCCAACTGAATAAGCTATAAACATTTTTATTTGATTGGATCCAAACATATTTTTCCTCATTCTGAAACATTTTCTTTAAATTCTAACACAAATTTCTTATCTTCTAATGTAAGTGTCCAAAAGTTTCTACAAGAAAAGTGATTACCACTTGAAAAATCTGAAATTGTTTTCATCCTGACACCCTGTTTTACGAAAAAACACCAAAAATTTCAGAAGTTTTCAGGCAGCTCTCCTGGTAAATAAGACATTTTCACGGAGATCACAAAGCTAAGCAGGTACCAGAGGGGAGGCGGAAGGCAACCTCCCGAGTACTTAAATTCGGTTTCTGTAGTTGGCACAATGCCTGCTGGCTCATTCCTTATCCACATTAATGACGTGCCTCCTCCTTGCCTCACACATTCAAGCTGCCTATAAACTTGTCCATCCCTCAACTCGTGCTCCTCAAAACTGTATCATCTCCTCAACTTCCCCTGATAATATTCTCCTCCATCACCATACTGTGCTTTTAACCTTTGACAGAGTGCAAGCTGGTTTTATTAGAGAAGAGATCATACTCGGGAGTTTTCAGTCTTAAGGGAAAAGGTCTTGTAGCTACAGGTAACCAAAAACATACACCCTCAACCCTAAGAGCCGATTTTCATCCTCAGCCTCCAAATTCTCCGTATACACCCTCTACCAATACATTCATGTTTCATTCCCACCACTTATTTCAAGGTCTTAACAGGACTGCTGGGTGATATACCATGGCACAAAACACAACACTTAAAGCCTCCCAACGTTTCTGGAAAGTAGGTGAGAATAACTGAGTTTTCAAGCTAGAGAAGCCATTGAAAAATTTCAAGACTTCACCATTGACTGTTTTAGTTTGCTCATGTAGAAGCTGTAAAAACACTGTGAATTTTTTACTACAGTCCTTGCTAGAAGGAAATAAATTAATCTGCCTCCAGTTCTGTTTCTTATCAGCCAGGTATACCCTTGCTAAAGAACGTGGGATGTCTGAATTTCTCTTCACAGCTACAGACCACAGCCTGTTTACAATCTGAAAAGTTCCTGAAAACTACAGATGAAGAATATGAAGCAATATGAACTTAAAAAAAAAAGAGCAGACACAAGTCAATCCTGCAAAGGCACACTGCTTTCTAGACAAAGGGCGGCTGTCAGCTGAACACCTTCGATGAAGAAACCAAATGATCTCTTTTGTAGAAAATGACAGTGGAGGATTAAAATGAAAAGTGGCCAAATAATTTACACGAGATGAGAATCCATATGATGGTAAAGAATGTAGATATCCTTGAAGCGGTTTCATTTCAATAACACTGAAGCCTAGAAAAATTGCAGATTCAGAGAAACCCTCTTTCTTTCAGGGATAATGTGTTTAGGACAATGACAGAGAGAGAATCCATCTCAGCCCCGGGCTCTGTAATGGAAGTAAACTCATTCCCCCCTCCCTCTTTACCAAGGTGCCCCTATCTCAGCTCCTGCAATAGCTGCCAATCTTTTTTTGCTTGGCTGTACGGCTCCCGTTATCCAGGCTTAGATATCAGATGCATTAAGCAATGCCTCAGTAGTGTTCCTGATAATCCACAGTGGAAGTTTTGCTGCTTCGTATCAGCTCACAGCTGCCAGGGAAGTGTCTGAAACAACCCAAGCTACGGAGCAGCGGAAGGACGCCCAGGTTCGGTGCTTTTTCATAGGGCTGGATGTCAGACACAAACAGATAAAAACCCAGCACTGCTCAAAAGACCCCGGGAAAGGCTTAGTTTACAGCATGACATAATGGTTAAAGCTTCGAAGTGTGGAAGTGATTCAAAGCAAAGAGGCTCAAATGTGTTGAGGGTAACAATTCACCGCGGGTCAGCTGTTACGGCAGAATTACACCGGCTCAAAGTGAGGTAATTCAGGTATGAGCACATCAGGGCAATCTCACTGAAAGAAGGATAATTTACCTTGCAATTAACGGGCGGTAAGAACACACAGGTGGATATTTATTGAAGAACAGCGGACAAGCTGCAAGTTCACCCCCTCACTTAACTTCGTATTTGTGGCCCCGGGTTCCCACTTCCACCAGTCTGGGAGGCACCTGGAAGTGAAATAACCCAGCACTCTTGCCGGGGCTCTAACTCCTCCAGCAAAGACCACCTTCCCGGAGACTCAGGCTGCAGTCCAGCTTTAGACAATTTAAGCACAGACTGAAAGGAACGGTCCTAGCCTCTCCCTTCACTCTGTTTTTTGGGCAGGTTTTCTGCCCGACTGCATCTCTGGTCCAGCCTGCCACACATGCCAAGAGCAGTCGTTGCACATGCCAAGAGAGGCGGGGAGGGGACGCGCGGAACACACAGCCGGTCTGCCCGACTGCATCTCTGGTCCAGCCTGCCACACATGCCAAGAGCAGTCGTTGCACATGCCAAGAGAGGCGGGCAGGAGACGGCTGAAACACGCAGCTGGGACCAGTTCCTTCAATGGCAGCTCACACACATCCTCTTCAACTGATGCTAAAAGCAAAGGCTGAGTGATGGGCTCGGCGACTGGCCCGGGGACGGATGGAAAAAAAGAACTGCCCATTTTCCCAGCTCCCACTGACCTCTGTTGATGAAGAGAAGATCTTGCTGCAACCAGGGACTGAGTTCCCTGCCAAACCCTCTGGTGTCTCAAAATACACGAGTGCAAACTGCTCTTTTCGATAAGACTGCCTGTAATTTCAGCTCCCTATCTAGTTTCCCTTCAAACAGTACCTCTGCTTTCCATTGACAATTTACATAAAACACTCAAATATACTTATCTACTTTATCTCTCATTAGTATATTTATCAACATAGTATTACCCAGTAGCAAGAGGTCATTGTTTCAGTTTCTGCGGCTTTTAACAGAACTATTATTCAGGCTGTCAAATCAATGGAAATATTTCTGAAGTTAGACTGTCATCTGTGCCTGAGATCTTATCTCTGCATGGCATGAGACAGACTGTCAAAGAAGTGACATTCAAAGCATAATCTCGTCGGAAAGTGTAATGACTAGTTTACTTCCCAGTAAATACTGGCCAAGAATATCGCTAATGCCATTTTCAGCGAGGTCAACAGATGACACCATCCATTTTATCTACTGATATATCTACAGATTCTATAATAACTGCATGCGTGTCAACTAAACAGTTCACTCCACAATACATAGCAAAGTCATTTCTATTCTAGACAGCAAAATTAAAGCTCAAATGTACCCTCTCCACAGATAAACTCTGATGGAGCTGAGAATTACACTGAAGACACCATCTTCTCTTTCCCCCAGGACTGCAAAATGTAACCACCGGTTTAGCTGCTACGGGAAACATCTGGAGAGCCACTTTTGCACTTGAGATCAGCCAAGGATGAGAACTACAGCTCTTTGGATGCGAGCAGGTGAACTTGAGTCTAGACATTCCTGCAGCACCAGCTCAACTAGACCTTCCATCCAGCCAAAAGACCAATTTAAAAAAAAAACAAACTCAAAAACCCAGAAAAACCACTGATGAACACAACTGCTACA
>NW_010525879.1:322-35618 GCF_000687285.1 Phaethon lepturus | reverse complement strand
TCCCTACAGCACTGTCCTTTAGTCATGGGCTTTTATAGCTCTATGGATTTTTAAGGACTAAAGAAAACACCCTAGGACTCTGCCTTGACCTCTTCTACAGCACTGACCAGAGTTTTCTCAGCAATTCCGGCATTAAGCCCAGATCTTCTGTCCAACCTACAGAGATATCCAGTCCCAACATAAAAATTTGGGATTTTATCCAATGCAGAACCTACCATAATTTTAATTAAGCTTTGGAACCAAACTGCAAAAACCCTCATTTTTTAAAAATCTGCACCTCATTCCTAGCTTGAGCTTTCAACCCCAGGGTATTGCCATACTCTCTGTCTAGGGAGAGAACAGTGTTTAAGCCTCCAACTGTAAGAGATGTTTCATTCTTTTCATGGGAAGTGCAGATCTGGAGGAGAGAGCTCAGCAGGACTAGATCACTTAAAGCACCACACATATATAAACTGTAATTATTTCGCAAGTCAGTACGTGTTTGTGTACATAAATTGCATAGTCATTTCAGCACACATTAAAAAACTTGTACAATAGACCTGACTCTATTCTGGTTTTACAAATCAGTGCCTAAACCCCGAGACAGTAATTTTACTGATGTTTCTTAGCAGAAATCTATTCTGCAATGTAGATTAAAAGGCCAGAAATATACCTTTCACTGGAATACATAAAACTGTATGACCTTCAAAAGCTACTACAACATCATCAAGTTTCTTGTTTTTTAAAAATCATTTTCTCAGTATTTTGACAGCGGTTTCAAGCACCAACACAATCCTATCAAGCTATTAATATTATCCTAAAATTTGTTTAAAAACAGAATTAATTGATAATAGCTCTGAAAGCCTCATACTTGCCAAAGATAATCTATGCCTCCTAATCTATAGCAGCCTACTGTCGAGATAATTAACAATTAAAAAAAGAATAGTTAAGACATCGGAGGTGGCGATTTACTCTTCCTTGTAATTGGATTTGGTGATAAGAATATTTCTGAAATTACACAACAGCTCACTTCTGAGTAGAAAGGTTTGGAGTTTTTAAGCAATTTGAAAGACACAGGTACTTTCTGTTTAAGGCACCTTGAAGACACTGACAGCAGACAATGGCTAAAATTTTATGACTATCCTTAAGCGTAACGGTGTCGCAGACGCGCCAAACACAGTTAACTACACTGTTCAGAAAAGAAAAGCAAAAAAAAAAAAAAAAAAAAAAAGAAAGATGGGAGATGTTTTAAAGCCAGCAACTAACAAATACATGAAGACATGAAAAAGTGAGAAGTATTCTGTAATATTTCAACAACGGGTTCGTGCGAGCATACAGCACCTTCAAAGCTCTTCCTAACAAGGCATCTAAGCATGAATAATAGTATCTCTTGTCCTCCTTTATTTACTTCCAGTATTTAAATTGAGACCTACACACTACAGGAATATTTATGTGCATTAAATCCTCTGGACTTAACCAATAGACAAACAAGACCTTTATGAAGACAACAAACATCTCATTTATATTTTTAAACTTTATACAGGGGATGAATTATTAAAGCTACATCCTCCGGATTAGCTGGTTCTCACAAAGCAAGCAAAGCTAAGGCAGGATCAGTCCATGGATGAAACATCTCCAAGAAGTGACGAGACCCTGCAGAAATAAGCCCTGGGACTTCAGTAAGAGCCCATCCACTCGTAAGAGCTGTTTTGCTGCTTGGTGACCCACCTTTCCAATGAGATGTACTGTTATCAACCCTGCGGTTATTAAAGCTGCTACTTGCAAGACAGCGGAGGATTCCAAGGCTTTATGTGGCAACACAAATAAATAGCAAAGTGTATGACTTGGATTTTACCTTACTCAACCCAAATATCATTCTGTACTCTCCTGAAGAAAATAGTAAACTCAAAGTCAGAACTCAGTTTTCTGCTCATTTAAAGTAAGGTGTTTCTAGAAGAATGGCCTATCCGTGCCTAAAAAATTGCACTTTAATGGGAAGTTCAGCACTGGTTCACACAAAAAAAAAAAGTATGTACAGAATGTCAAGTGTAAGCAGCAAGGTCCCTCAGGTTGTTATTAGTTCAGCACCAGTAAGGTCATGTTTTTCAAAATTTTACAGTCCTTCTGGCTATGAAGCTTGAAGTCTCACTTTGTCCTATGCCTCCAGGAGAGGAAAAATACCAAACATGAGATTTGTGATAGAGCTTAGTATGAACTGGTAATTTCCAACATAATCGCTAGCATTTCCCCTCAAAGATCTGCAAGCTTTTATTTTCAATTTCCAGTATTGGATCAGACTCAGGTCCGCTCAGCTGAGCAGTGCACAGACAGCCACTATTGCTGTGGCATTTTGAGAAAATAAGTCGGCTCCGTACAAGTATTTTTTTCCTAAAGCCCAGTATCTTCAAGATCTGGACCAGAACTATTACTGTATTAAGTGCTGTTACAGACACAAAGCAGAAAAAGTTTTTTGGTTTGGGTGGTTTTTTTTGTTGATTTTTAAAAATATCAATTTATTCATTGCCTTGCAAACTAAATGCAATGCAACAGATGGATATAAGCAAACAAGAACAAGAGATAAGGAATCAACACAGGCCAGCATGCTAGTTGATTAAGCTACTGTGGTGCCAAGACCAGCTTCATGAGGTTCTTTGTAGACATCATAGCAAAGAAGAAGGAGGTTTATAGAAAGTTTTAAGCAATGAGGTAGCTTTGTGGATCCTTGAAGAGTACTACTTCTCCAGTCTGGCAGCAGCAACGTCTTTTTCTTTTCTACAGATTATTCAATGACCATTCAACATCCATGGGGAAAGGAAAGAGCTGAGTTTATTATCCAGCTTTTTATATATTTTTTTGCCTGTAAGTCTGTGAATAATTACCTTGGAAATAATAGGCTGCCAAGGACTCAAAAGTATTACTTCATTAAAGAACACCCATCATGCTTTGTATTTCAAGAACATTGCCTACAACCAGATCATAAACCCCTTAAAATATTCTGAAATTGTGTTCTTTAATCTTATTCTTTAATATTGTTGGAAGAATTTAGAGGTAGAGGAACAGCAAAGTTAAGAGATACAGACACAAGAAACCAACTGCAGAGCTGTGAAATGAATCTGCAGCTCCTTACTCCTAGATTTGTGCTCCCTGTCATGAGCCATGCATTTTGCCACGTGCTTCCTCTTAAATGTCATTGTCACTCTACCTCAGAAAAGCCAGGTTCCCTGGGGACAATCCCATCTCTTCAAGAAGCATGACTAAATCAGTACTAGTAGTAATGCTCTAAGAGCAACTGAGGAGTTGTTGACTGTATGTCCTACGTCTAGATCATTTTTGGACTCCTGGAAAGCATTTGATACAGCCCCAATGGGAAATGACTCACAATTTTGGAAAAGACAAAGATTTGTATAATTATGAGATAAGGTAGAAAGGAAACATATAACTAAGATCTGGGCTGAAAATTTAAAATCATAGCTTGGAAGCTGGCTATCAGTGATATTCCTCAAGTATCATCTTTGGAGTATCTTAAGAACTAAACCACTTAACGATCTTGACACAAAATCTGAACATGGTAATGAAATCTGCTGATGACAAAGTCAGAAGCCACGTCAATACAGGGAATTGGAGTATCATAAAAAGTAACAGACAAACCTAAGGACAAGAACTAAAAGGAAATTTAACAGTGCAATATGCAAGTTCATACACTTCGGGAACAGCAAAAACAACTCGTATACACAAGAAGATCATCAGCTGGAAGTAGTAGAAAGATTGTTGTCTGTTAAGTCACTGTAGTACGACCAAAAGACACAATGCAACAAAACCACCAAAAAGGCAAAGCCTGATATAGCTGAGGATGCCAACTATTTCCAATCCAGAAAGAAAAGCACTAAAATACTTGCACAAGACCTCACCTGGACTACATAAAATACTTGCACAAGACGTCACCTGGACTACATACAATCCTGGTCTCCAGCATTCAAGAAAGATGAATTTAAAACTGAACATCTTCGAGAGTAATCATAGGATGACAGCAGAATGGAAAGCCTGTCTTGCAAGAGATACACCATGTTTTACCTGAGCAAACCTCAGGGCAGAGATGAGGTTATGGTTTACCATAAATGCATGAAGGGGGCCAACAGTGGAGACCAGAAATGGAGGTAAGGATTTGTTTTAGTTAAATAATACTACTGATCCAAGAAGGATGGGTCACAATCAATCTCAGGAATATCTAACCACTGACACAATAAGAGCCTGCTGGGGTAGCCACCTCCCTACGGGCTTCTGTACCTTTGGCCAAGATGGTGAATTTAATCAGTTTCTGAAAAGGATAGAATAAAGGTTGACTGAAACAAGAGATGCTGGGCCTGAAACTGGAAGTCCCAGTCCAATGCTCCTGTGATGCTCCTGTGAGAATATCAAGGAGCATTTAGAAAGTGAAAGAGCGCCAGCCTATGTACATAACAAGCAACAAATCAGATGACTTTTTCTATATGTTTTGTACTTATGTATCCTATTTTCTCATTCTTAGTTCTTTATAAGGAAATCACATTAAAAAAGCTCTTTGGAACACATCCATGTCTTCTATTCTGTTGACAAGAGTTCCTCACAGACAGCACAGAATTCAAAACAAATTAAAACTTATGCAACTTCCAAAGGAAAAATCAAACAAAAAAAGGTCAATTGTGCTATCCTGGACTACAAAAAACAAAACAAAAAAAAGGATAAAAAAGAATCTAGGATGTGGTTGTGACTTTTGTGGTTAAAGCCCATATGGTTCTCTGATAAAGCACTCTTTTTAGTCTTTTTAAAGCACTCCACAGTCTGACCAAGAGTCCATAAATACATGATGCAACATACTTATGAGTTTTACTTGGGCATTTTGCTCCCTCACTTCTCCCTGTATTTACTCTGTTTATTACTTGTATAAAGACCTCACATCTGTTACTAGATGGCAGAGAGTTTGCTTTCACTGAGGTAGGTTTGGACTCTGTTCAGAGACTAGCTGCAGTGACAGTCAGGAGGAGCACTTTGCATACTTCTAGAAACCAGAAATGGGCAAATCCAACAGTGCTTCGAGCTGGCTGGTGCTCACGTATACTCCGTGCCGACAGCTGGCTGCATCAAAGCAAGAGGTGACAAGGTGCCAACCTGACTACTAATTCCTTCCGAACACTTTCCAGATCACGCAAGAAGTTAATTTTGTAATTCACTTAAGTGGGTTTATTCCATGGATAATACCACATGCAGGTCAGGAAAACCTCACTGTGAGCGATGACTATCCTTTCAAGCTGAACTTGGACCTGGAACAACCCTCCTTGGCTGGTCAGGGCTGTCTAGTTCTTTCCCCAGATTTTAGGCAGGCTGAAAAAGAGCCAAACCAGGAATGATCACAGCTTTATGGTCACTTGTGCTTGTCACTGCCCAGGGAGCCGTTTGCCACCGCCTTGTCTGCTAAACTTCGCAGGAGCCTGCTCACAAAGAGTGAGTAAACTCCCCAGCTTTTCTCAAGCTCCTTCAGTACAGACAGAGACAGCAGAGCGTAACCGTTACACTCTCGCACCAGAGCACACCCAGAGACGCATCACCTTTACGTGGGCTGTAATATGATCAAGAAATTTTGTTCCAGACAACCTACAGTGAACGGTCGTTACAAAACGGCTACAGAAAATATAGACTTGCACGTGCCGGGGTCCAGTTCACACAGTTGCTGTGACAAGAATGCCAGGACTTTTTTTTTTTCCCTACCTCCTGAAATCATGTTAACAGGTAAAAAAATAATGATGTAGCTAATTAATATGAGCTTTTTGTTACTATTCGGTTCTGCGTACTTGAAACACAACAGTCACGGGAAGAAGAATACCACGAAGGGTTACAGAAAGTCTAGTGTTGGCATAGGAGCAAGCTCACAGCGACAACCCACAGCACTAAACTTACACGTTTACACTGTCCTTACAGTAAGCAGCATCTAGAGGTCCCAATATGATTGTAGAGAGCCCATGCGCTAGGCTCAGTGTATGAACAGAATACAAGCCCCCGGCTCAAAGAAGTTGTGACCTAAAATGATTGGCATTAAGAGTTACATTAAATAATGTTCTGGAAAGTGAATTATTTATACTGGATTCAAATAAAGTAGGTAATTGGTGCAAATTTCAAAAAATATCGAAACAGTCCCATGACTGAACTTCATTTGCTATCTTTGCAAAAAAGCAGGATAATGCACATGGAAAAGAACAAATTCAAATTCCTCACGTAAATGACTGGTTCTAAATCAGTTGTAACCATTCAGGAAAAAGGCACACACATCATTGTGGACTACTCAAAGAAAACATACTCTCAACCAATACACAAAAGTAATCAGAAAAACCCAGATGTTAGGTTGGAGGTCAGAGAACAACAGGAATCAGATTCAGCTGCCTGTATAAGCTGGAATATTCACCCTGGAAATATGGTAATCAGTTCTGCTCCTGTCCCTACTCACCTACCACGAGTCACTAAAAACTGAATGTAGAAATAGAAACAGTCCAGAGAAGAGTGACAATGAATGTTATTAGGGGCAAGGAAAGACCTGCCACCTGTGAGGAGATAAGAGGAGGATTGTTTAGTTCAGAGATAAATAAGCAGCATATTAATAGCAGTATATGCAATGAGTGATCACGGGAAGGTAAACGCAATGTTCTTTCTTTTTCTTTCTCAGGATACTCAGGCAAAAGGGACCTCCAACTTTTTAAACACATTTTAGCATATAAAATGAAACTAGGTATAATTAGTTCTCCCAAAGTACCCTGAAGACCTTAGCAGGATTTAGAAGGAATTACATATTTATGTGAATAATAAGAATGCCCAGAGCTGCAACAGAAGGATTTAAAAAAAAAAAAAAAATCAGGGTAGGAGATAAGAGCTTTTGTCCACAGCCATATGATTGCTAGCCACACGTGAACTAGTCACAGAATGACAACCACCACCATCATCACCACCACCTAGGTTATTGCTGAGTCTTGAAGCTTCAGCCACACACCAGAACTCCATGGCGCTGGTGCCGTTCAAGCTCACAGAGCAAAGTCAGCCCTTGTGCCAGGGACAAAAGATGGAGCTGGAAAAGCCACCCAAGGGCAAAATGGCTTCTCTTGACCGAGGCTGACCCAGGCAGATATCAAGCAGCTTAGAGTTCACGGTGCTCTTCAGAGCTGCCATGTCAGACTCATGTTTTCCTAGTAGGAACTCAGGTTGAATTGAGGTCGCCTCTATACCTCCTCTCCCCATAGAATGCCCCAACACAGCTTTGCATGCTGAGGATGGCGACATGAAATCACTGCAAAGGCAAGCAGGGCAGCTGGATGTTGCACACGTAAGCATTCAGGGGTATGCTCTGAAGTATGGGGTCTGTGAGCTGGGACATCCCTGAAGGAGCCAGGAGATGTTCTTAAAAGCAAACAATAGGTTAGAGGTAAATTTGGCCTTACAGATCCTCCCGTATGTATGACATGGCTTTGATGCTATGAGAAGACAATGTTATGACTCAGGATGAGATCCTGCTTCTCACCTTCATGAGAAGGTAGACAGAATACTGAAGTGTTCCAATTGGTCCTGGAGAAATGCAGGAGAGTATCTGGACTAGAGAAGAATTCCCATTCTTAAAATGTGGGTTTACTGCACCAGACAGTGCTGCTGCAGGTCAGATTGACACAGCTCCTTTTGCAAATGTTCATTTCAGTTATTTTGACCTTGACAGATACAAAAATTTTAACTGGAGTCTGCTGCAGGGAGTTGCCACTCTCACAGATCTTTTTTATTATTTAAAAAAAATAGCAGAGAGAGAGAGAACACAAAGATACAAAAAGCACCTGAGCTCCCTGAAAAAGAAAAGTAACTCATTAGGTGCTGGATCCTCCAAGAGACCAGAGTCTGGCGAGCACTTTGGACAGACATCCTAGCATTATATTTTACTGCATGCAATCTGCCAAACAACTGGGATTTGCTTATGGCTGATTAGAATAGGAAGCTTGCATATTATGCACGTCTAAGAGGGAACATAGCTTGATCTAATGCAAAGTAAGAAAGATACTGTGTAGTAAGCATAAAATGGCTGCTCTTGCATTTTATGAAGACATACAGCAATGACCCTGAGCCAAACCACTTGAACCTTCAGACAACAAAAAGATCTCGCCTGTTTCTAAACTGTAAAGTGAACTTCACTGAATGCCGTTGCAAAGTGCCTGCACCCACAGATCTCAAAGCATTTCACAAGCATGGACAGCAAACAAAGATCCTAAAAAAACCCATCTCCTTCCTACACCTCAAAGGACTTAACGAAGTTGAACCTCCCACTGCAAGTTGCTGACTAACACCTTATGACAGAATAGAAAAAGCTGGAAAATAATGTAAAGTCAGCTGACGTTTCCCTCTGCGTTAAGATCAAGTATATCAGAACCATCCTGACAGATTTTAGCTAATTTGCTCCTGAGAAATATTCCATAATTTCTGTAGATAACCTGCTTAGTGCTCAACGATCCCTACAGTTAGAAAGTTTTTCCTAACGCCCAACACAAATCTTCCTTGGTAACCCAAAAGTTACAAGCTTTTAGCATCTTGCTCATCCTTTCCTTGGTTTGGCTCAGCCTCCCCAGCAGGTAGCAGATAGTTTACAGCTGAGAACGGCGAGTCACCGAAAGGTTTGATGACGTCCCGAGGGCCATAGTGACAGTAGAGCATAGCTCTCGGCACTCCTCACCGGCCTGCAAAAAGAACCCAAGAAAGACGAGCAGCATTCCTGAGCCAACCCGTGGACATCGTTATATTGATGAGAAACTGATGTTCTGTTTCTAACAATGTACAAGCCTAATGGAAGGGGCTGAAAGACATTACTTCCTGCTCTGTTGTCAGCTTGAAAAGGGAGAAATGCAATGAATCCAAAACTTAAATCTCCTCCAAAGCCTTGCACAGGAAACTTAGATCCCCTATGGGGCTGGTATTAAGGTTCTGCTAGAAGACGTAACTAAGAGTAATGGGCTAAAATTAACTAAGAAAATTTCCTAACTGAATTTCAGGAGCTAATAGAGCTCTCGTTTTCCCCGGGGAAGTCGTGGAAGCCCCAGCGCTCAGGAGAGCTGCAGTAATAGCGCTTTCACAATCGGAAGGATTTCTAATAATGCATGTCAGGACTGATACCGCTCAGGGCCAGAACCGTGCACAGGGCTGCGCCGGCCCAGCCCGGCTCCCGCTTCCCGGGACCACTGCAGAAGGTCCTTCCTTCCCGAGAGCAGACGCCGCTGCGTCTTCAATAGCGTAAGCGTGCAGCTGATGGAAGCGCAACAGGGACTGGTTTTGGCACGGAGATGACTTTCCTCACCAACCTGGGTCCACTTTAAAGGGGCAACAAGAATACAACCTGGTTGAATTAGACCCGTTTGGCAGCGATACCGGGGTAATACATTGCTGCTCCCTGGCAAAAATAAAAGGACACCTCTTCCATTATACCAGCATGACTGGCAGCGTGGCCATGCTTTTAACCAAACCAGGAACTCCTCCAACTCAAGCCAAACAGAAACTCAAGCCAAACAGAATCTGAACAAAAAGATGACGACTAAAAAAACACCATAGAAAATATGTACTTTTTTTTTTTTTTTAAATTCCCCTTCGCTGTGCCCTCAGTTGTTCACTCCTGTCATCTGCCCCGAGCCAGCGCTGGCACACTCTCCGTGCACAGCAAGCTGAACGATTCACTAAAATGGAGGGGGAAATAAAAAAGATTTCTTTTTCTGAACCAAGCTGAATTGGCCAGTATTTCAATCAGAGAAGAAAGATATCTGGCACAACGCAGGGTGGCAGGAGCAAGGAAACTGAGGAGGAGGAATTGAGAAGGGCGATGAGACAGGATAACGCCTAAGGATGAGATGGTGACAAACTGTTAATTCGGCTCAGCTATATCATGAAACTATACCCTTAGTATCTTGAGAAATCTAAATCCATTTTCTTATGTATAAAGTTGCCTTGGATCACAAAGCCAAGGAAACACCTGACTGTTTTGCCTGCCATCTATGAAATGGGGATAATAGGTGTCTATATCATCTAGTCTTATTTTGCCATCTATGAAACGGGGATAATAGGTATCTATATCATCTAGTCTTATTTAATCTAAATACATCTTTACAAAAGGATGCTTCAAGAGCATAGACAAGTGTTAGAGTAAAAAAACAGACCCACAAAATCAAACCAAAAAACCCTCAACCAAAAAGCAAAGTCTCTACTCCCTAGACAAACTGAAATACTTTCAACTGATGAATTACTCATTTTGTTTAAAGCAGAATTTACAGTTATTTTAATTTAATCTTTGGATAAAGCATATACTTAAAAAACAACACTCAACTCCCCCTCCCCCCCGTCTTAAATGGCACTCAACAGAAGTGCCTTAAAATGGGTATAGAGTCATTGATTCAGCTGCCAACCTTAGATGGTTTTTTGCCTGAAAAAGAAGATAAACCTCAACTCCAACATATGATTAGAGGAAAAATACAAATCACTTAAAAAAAAAAAAAGATAGACAAGACAACACAGCTTCATTAAGAAAGGAGAAAACCCTAAGGGAATTTTAAATTTTGTAGTTCTAATGAGAAGGGTTGAAAAGAAGTAGTAAAGCAGTGAAAAGAAAAAAAAAAAATCTGTGGGACAAGATGTAACGAAGAACACGAAACTGAACCAGAAACAGACTTTCAAGTTTAACCTCAGGTTTTCACAGAAAGGACTATTGTTGTCTTAGCTGTGTTCCCAAAGGAGGGTAAGCCACACAACAACATCACCACACAAAAAACTCAGCATATTTCATGAGCAGGAGGCTCAAGAAGAGAACAGGTCAAGGTTGGTATCACTAGCACAGCAGCGAGAGGGAGCTTGCACTGCAGTTGTCTGAACCACACCTAGTCTGCAGTTAAATATAGAACTTTACTTTCTGGAACTATTGCTCCTCTTAACCTTCAGAGCATAAATATTCGGACAGATATTAAAAAAAAAAAAAAAAACAACACAGAAAGGAGAGAAGGAGAAAGAGACCTGAATCTATTGTCCGAAATCTAAGCCTAGTGACTAATAAACTACCCTGGGAGAATTTCCAAAAAAGCAGTAAAGACTGGAGAATTGAATTACAGAAACCGCAAGCAGCATTCTGGAAATCCAGTATAAACCAATTAGTTTCTTTAATACGCATACCCTGTATGCAGACACTTATGTACATTAGACATTTAAGTATATGTGCTGGCCCTAACTCTAATCTTTATAATTACATCAGGTTTGCACCAATATAATAATTAATTGCACTAGAATTTTTGTAGAAACTAGCCGTAAAATCCTCACCCTTCTCATTCAGTTCATGGGCTAAATCCTCACTGGTGCTGTGCATTTTCAGATGGAGAGCCTGCTCCTAGATGCAAATCTCTCCAATTTTTGCAATCAAATTCAGATTTTTTCCTTGAAGTGCTCTCAGCTGGTTTGACACATTGACTTTTAGCAACTGCATTTCTTACCAACTGAATCCAAGTCAAAAGCATGTACCACAATTAACTGATAGAGCAGCCCAAAACTTTGATACTCAGCCAAAAAATGTTTATACAGCTTCACAGCAATGTTTCAAAAGTTTATAGGAAGAAGCAGTTCTGAATTACGTACACAAGAGTTTCCATTAAGGTCTAGATTCAGTCCTCTTACCTTCAGGCTTTTAACTAAATCACCAAAGTTAGGTCTAATTGCAGAAGGCTCCTCTTTTGTAGCCAGAGAAGAAGGTGCATGTAGCCCTCATATGAGTTGCATTAGTGTGATGGGATTGTCTTCTGGATCTCTGTTTCTCATTGCTGAATAGCTAGAAGCCTAGATGTACCAGCACTTTACTGAGGTTCCCAAGTAAGACGCTCAAAACTAGGTAGCTAAATCCCTGTGTGCGTCAACGGTGCATCAAGCTGCTGCAGGACATGCAAACACAATGCAACGAAACTTGCATTTAATTACGGAAAACAGTCCATTAAAGTGAGTAAGATGCCTCCACTCACAGTCAAAACTTAATCCTTCAGAGGAAAATGCAAATTACCAGATAAATGGCACCAGACCACATGCAATGCCAAACATCCATTTTAGTGAGCCAAATGCTTATTCCTGACCCTATGGCATTAAGTGAACCTGATATGCTTGGGCCAGACAGTCAGGAGTCTGGTTACCTTCATCCTGGCTGCTGTTTTGAGTCACCTTAGGGCCAAGCCTGGAAGACTCTGGTGACTTTGCAGTGAAATTAGTTAGCTTCTTCCTAGGGCTCCCAAGAGAGTCTTCTCCTCCGACTCTTTCAAAACTCGTCACATAAACCAGCTCATCCTTACAGCTCAGCTAGGCTTATTAAAGTATAACAGTTAAACAGCCATATCCCAAACTTGCTTTATGGTGTAGTTTTATAGTCATACAAAGCTTTTACCACGGCTCAAATTTACTGTGTTCTTGCCTCAAGTAAAACTCCTCAGCCATACTTTCCAGTACCCACACACAAGGCTGTGAAATTCAGTGCTTGCAGTGACCCAGCAAGAACTCTACAAATTAATATTAAAAGCCAGGACTAAGGCAATGTGGCAGAAGTCTCCATTTACCAGCAGAATAAGAAGAAAACCAGCAGCAAAGACCTTACAGAGCACAAGACACAGCAAACAAAACCAAGAGCAACAAAGAAGAAAGAGGGTAATGAAAAATTAGATCAAGTGACGATGTATCTGCATACACAACTGGAGGATTTCCAATGTCAACAGCAACTTGCTTCTTTCCATATATAAAACCAAATCTGACATCTTTCTAAGAGACACATTCCAATCCATCACAGGTTGACTGACTTCTTGAGCATGTCACAGCAGAGACTGGCTTTAGGAGAGATCTGAAGCAGGAAAGGGTAGTGCTTGCTTGCTTAGCTTTCTCCTCCTGCTCTGCTTCCACAGCACCTAGCGCAAAGGAGTCTAAGGCACTTCATGATTCAAACAGCAAATAATAGTTATCGCACTTCAGGCCAGACGGAAACTGAGAAGGAAAAGACCCATGCCCAAAGAGCTCCAATTCTACTTCAGAGCAAGAACATACTTTGCACACACAGGGTTAACAAGGAGGTGGTACTGTCCTGAAGGTATACTGAGCTGGAGCATTTTTGTCATTCTACATACTGCAATCAGGACAGTCATACAAGCATTTTAAAGCGCTGAAGACCCTCTACTGCACATTGTACCACGTGTGTCGCGGGGGACACTAGAAAAACACAGTCCCTTGTACTATCAGATTTCAGGACTTTGCATTAGTTGGGTCTAGCAAAGCAGAAGAGATTTCAGACATTTACATTATTTCCTTTGCGGAAACATTCAGCAAACCTGAAAACATCAGTGCAGTGCCAGGACAGAATATGGAAACAAAGAGTTAGTTACCGGTCTCAGCCCTGCAAAGATGCTGTGACGGCCTGTGGCCACACAGAAGTATGTCCATCTTGTGTGTAAAAGCCTTGGGTCCCTGAGGGAGCTCGGTATGTTGGTCTTAGCTTAGGCAAAAGGAGACACTCTCCTGCTCCTAATCGGTTCCAAAGACCCTTGTGCAAGCAAGAGGAAAGAGAAACATTACAGAAAGGGCAAAAGCACATCCTAAAAGTCTGCTGGCCAAGGACTCCATTAACGGAGTTGCAAACCAGAGAGGAGTGTACCACACACAGAGTCTCATCGGGTGCTTTCATGGAAAGGAGGTTCCTCACTCTTGGAGGGAAGAAAACTCCTCCCAGCCATTTAGCCCTTAAGGGAAATAAGCATTCATCTCTAAACTACGTTTGAGTTCACTAGCCCTTTTCTATTATACAATATTATCCACAAAAAAGACATTACTGTAGGCAGAGTCAAAGGCAAAGCATAGACAGCCCAGAAACCAGGCTCAGAGAGCGCTTCGTCTCTGCAGGACCGAAGAGCTGGGAGCTCTAATGATCGCCTGCCACTCTGCATATGTATTTGAAAGACCCACTTTGCTCTGTACTGTTCCCAGCTCATGTAAAAGGCTTGTAAGAGCCTCGTCAGACCAAGAATCTACTACTTGTTAGGCAAAGTTCTGCATCCTGAACAATTATAGTGCTGCCCAAATGCCAGTATCAACTATAAAATAACATGATACAAATGAGTCAATAAATCAGTAATTTGGGAAAGGAGAGATGTAGAATGTAAAGAGCGTGCAGACCTCCACCAAGACAGAGCCTGGATTAGGCTAGATCAAAGGTTTCTGCAAAAGCAAAGGAAGAGCTGAACACCAATACTCTCAGACTGCGCCACGGACAAGATGTCTCAGGGCCTACAAAAAATAAGATATTGTCCAGAGGTGAAATAGCTCCTCCTACTCTACCGTTGAGAATCAAATGATTACACTGTTGTTATCTTCCATGATGCTAAAACACGTCCATGAAAATGAAGCTGGTGTTCACCAGAGCAGGAAAAAGGACACTTGTATTGGCTTTAAAATGCCCATCTCCGTAACCCCAAAGTGACATACCTTTCCATAACAGCCAGGCACTCCTTTCTCCATGTGAACCGACTGCCTCGCCGTAGTCTGAAGGTCCCAGAGGTAGCTGTGACTGGGGGAGGCGTCTGTCTCCATTCTGGCTCTTCTATTGGGATAGGAGCGGGTCTCATGCTTAACGTAGCCCCTAAGAATAATAAATACTGTGTTTCCTAGTGGATTAAAAATCATGCCCATTTTCTCACTCCTGCTCATGAAAAAAAGACAAGACAGATGATGAAACCATTCAAACTAAAAAAAGTAAAGCGTTATCAAACAAAGACACCTTAAAGATACACAAAGCCAGCTAGCGTTCCCATCCCCAACCTCCAAGCCAGAGAGGTACCAAGTGACCACAGAAATCTAAGGGAGACATAACCGAGCTAATAGCCACTTAGGAAAAGCTGTCCCGTCTTTATCAAGAGGAAAAATGTTTTAAAGAAAGGGTGAGCTATGCCCTAGCTGGGATTTATTTAGGTTGTGCTGCTACCTCTTCCACCACAAAACAGGAAATAGTAGGTTTCTATTTAATTGTGCAGCAGTCTCAGGAAGCAAAATGTAAATTTATACCAAAAGTATTTTGACATGTCTGAAGAGCTGAGTAAACACTTGAAATAGCTCCACCGATAGAAACACACCCTGTGACCTGTGCAAACACGGGCTCCCAAGTGCCAGGTTGCCTGAAAAAGTCACTGAAAGCAGATTAACATCACACCTTTCCTCTTCTGTCCCCTTTCTATGGATACATTTCTCCTTTCAAGAAGCCTGAGCTGGAAAGCTTCAAGCAAGAGACAGGACTTGGCACAATACTTTTATTAAAAGCCCTTTGAAACTTACCCCCAATTCTTTCCACAACAGCCTCCCAGTTAATAAATCAAGATAAATCAAGACACACTGGGAGACCAATCTTTTGTATATCCCTTGGCCAGGATGGGAACCTGGTATAGGACGTTAGTATGTAAAACAAGGTATGTTCTAAAGGACAGCTTTGTGCTCAGTGACTTCCCCTGGAGGGAAGAAATAGATGTTCTTGTGTGCAAAAAAACTCAAAAAACCCCAGGCATATGAAAAGATAAATCACTACCTATATCCCATATGCACACTGAGCTCAAGTGGAATTCGTGCACTGAACCAGCCTAGATAGATCCAAGAGAAGCAAGCAGCTCTGCTCATAGGAGGAATACAGTATTGTGCACACGTAAAAGCAGAGCTGAGACAGCAAATCCCTCCGGGTACACAGACTTGCTCAGAATGGTTAGGATTTAATCATAAAAACATACTGTGTTAGTGAAACAACACTGCCTGTTTCATTTAAAACAGAGTAAAAGGGTTAAAGGAACTTAAGAGTTTAACCAATAAACAAATTCCTACAGTTAAAAAGCAAGAAATTAGCTATTTATGCATTTGGCTGTGTTCATTTCCAGAAACGCACAATGAGTATTTTCCATATTGCCAGGAGCTTGCATCTGTGTTAGGTAGCGGAGCCCAAAATAATCTAAACTATGAGGCTGAGGGGAGCCCTCATCGCTCTCTACAGCTGCCTGAAAGGGGGTTGTGGTGAGGTGGGGGTTGGTCTCTTCTCCCAAGTAACCAGTGATAGGACAAGAAGAAATGGCCTCAAGTTGTGCCAGGGGAGGTTTAGATTGGATATTGGGAAAAATTTCTTCACCGAGAGGGTGGTCAGGCATTGGCACAGGCTGCCCAGGGAGGTGGTGGAGTCACCATCACTGGAGGTGTTCAAAAAACGTATGGATGTGGCACTTCAGGACATGGTTTAGCGGGCATGGGGTGTTGGGTTAACGGTTCCCAGCCTTAATGATTCTATTATTCTGTAAATATTTTACCCAGGAGAAGCATATAGGAAGTGAAGGCCACAGCCTCTGCCTTGCATGCACAATGGATGGCGACTCTTATTACACTCTACTGTGTAGGCTACTGAGCCTACACAGATTACTTAGTTTTACTGACACATGAAATATTTCCTACATTGCCAATTTACTGGGAGGCCATTTCAAGGAAAGTTCCTTATCTACTTTTTCCAGCATTTGCTCAGGTTGGGTTCAGCATCGGGTTGCTAGGCTTTAAATACATGTCGAAAACGAAACAACAAAAGAAACTAGAAAGGAAAAAAAAAAAAAGGCAGGAGAGAACAGAACAAGAAATTCATTTCCCTGCATTGTCTTAGCAATATAGTCTCCTCATCTGAGGATTTAAGTTCTCCAGAAAAAAGGCAGAATATGGGAATATCAGTGACGCTGAACATCAAGGTAAGAGATGCTGAGTACTTCCATTAAATTTGCCCAAGATTTGTCAGACAAAGGTTGAAAAAACATCTGCATTTAAAGTATAAATTTGCTCCTGCTACTGATACGTTCACTTACTGGATGTAAGATGCTTTTTTTGTTTCAGTAGCCTTGCTAGATCAATTCACCTATTTCTCTTTTCTACAGGGTAACATCAATATCAGCAGCAGATAAGAGAGAAAGTATGCTGAGAATGACAAGCAAGTACCCACCACTGTTCTTGCACACACAGAAAGACAGAAGCATCTGAATGCAAGAGGCACAAAACGCGTTTGGCTCTAGCTGAATGGCAAAAGCTGTGGCTATATGCACTGCTGCCGCATTTGATATGGCAACTATGGAGTCTTTTCTCCATCCCCCTCAATTAAGTGTGCACTTGGGGCTCCCATTTATTCTGCTGTTCCAAAGCTTCACCGCAATCTTCTCGCCACCCAGCTCTACTTCTTTACAACTTATTAAGTTACATCCTGGTTACTAGTTCAGATTCTTTTCACAAACCTCTCAAACAGCTTTTAAGAAATAAAACTTGTCTCTTGAGCAGAATGAGTGGAGCAAATGCAGTATGAGATTTTCATCTCAGTATATGCATCAAAAAGCAAGACATGTATAAGGGGTGTAGAGGTGAACCGTCTTGTGAGAACTCCTTTTGCAGAGAAAAATGAAAAGCGACATCCCTCGCTACCTGCCAGTGCCGAGTACCTTTTGCAACACCACTCTCTTTTCTTCGTGCAAGCCAGCGTTTTCTCAAATGCGGGGTACGACTCCGGGGACGCTGCGGGTGGGTTTTGGGGAGAGGAGGCAAGAGCGGTGCTCTCCAACTGGAATGCAGCTCTATCTCTACACTCAAGGTCCCTCATGGCAAAGGCCTGCCTTCTCTCAGCACATCCCAGACACTATCCCAAAAAAAGAGCATCGCTCTTAAAAGCGTCACGTGCAGTTGCTGTTCCCATCACACGCCTCGGAGAGGCCCTGCCATACAGCGGCGATGCGCAGAACGGCTGGAGCAAGCCTCAGCCCAGCTCCAGGAAACCATTTAGTAGCAAGTCTTTGCAGCAAGTACCTGTCATATATTATCCTGATAAGAACAGATGCCACACTTTATTTTGAGCCAGACTGACCTGAGATCACATGATGAACACCTTTCAGTTACTACTGAGCCAGGCTGGATTTGAATCAGCAGCCTGCACAGCAGAAGGTTCCCTATGGAGCTCATGGCTTGGATGGAAAGGATCAGAGCTATGGGACCATTTTCTCTGCAGCTCTGTAAAATAGTAAATCACCAACAATATGTTTCCAGGCAAATCTCATGGCGTATCCAGCCCCTGATTTTTTTTTTCCTTTGGGTAGCCTTTTTTTTATAGCTAAACAAGAACTGCTATGGGAATAACACAAGAGATGCTACATCTTGATATAACTACCCTTCTTTTTCCCTTTTGTTCAAGGAGGAAGAGCACATGGTTTTCTCCAAGGTGACCACAGCTGCCTTCTTATTACAGAAGACTGGCAGAAATAAATATCCAGCCTAAATGGAAGCAGTCTGTATCCATCTCATCTGTAACTTCAACACATCATTTCTAGGTGCCAGCTTCAGTCTGCAGTACACAGAGGCAAGACGTGCTGACATTACTCCATGACAAACTTTCCACGTTGCCCAAGACCCAGTGTCAGCCAAACTAATCAGGCTAACAACTACCAATGTAAAGAATAATTTTTTCTCATTTATATTTTAAGTAGATAAATATTTATTTATTTATTTATTTAAAACCCATGGGCTCTGAAAAAAAAACAACCAGTACATTATAGGACTCTATGCACTCATATACTGGCTTCTGAAACTTATACTATTTATCTACCGCCAAAATGCTCTCAGTCCTCTACAAAACACAAGAGATGTGGTGCCTGTCCAAAAAAATCCCCATCTAAATGAAAAGCATCCCAATTAATTGGATTAAAGACCTTTCAAACACTAACATTTAGCACTGACTTTTTCCCTTCAACAAAAAACTGCCTTTCACCCTAATTGGCAACTGTTTCCAGAAAAATTTACAATCACTAGTATGCTGGAATTCGCAGCGTTGCTATTAACTCTGACATCACTCCTACAAGGAAAACATTGATCAAGAAATCTTTGAGCAAGATTATTGCATATCGAAGGAAAAGTGTTGGGGTTTTTTTCTGATCCATGACTTAAGTCTCTTTTGCAATGTTCCAGTCTGCTGTTGCCTGAACACCCGCCACCGAAGATAGGAGAAATATAGAAAGTACCCATGCAAATAAGCAATCAAAACTAAGCGAACAACGAACAGCGTATTCAACAGGCCAAAGCAAGCTGGCACATAACGAACGTGATGGAATTGCTGAGTCTCTTCTGTATAGGAGCAACATCTAGCAACATCTCAACGGCAGCAACGTCTCAAAACTGCCCTAAGGCTTCACAACCCAAAGTTCTTTGGTTTGCAGATTCAGGACTGCTTGTGGATGATTTAAAGTGTTATATAGCACCATTATACATTTTGAAAAAAGAAAAATAAAATCTCTTTTGATGTATTTGTAAGTCATCTTTTGTCCCCTATATTATTAGAAACTCCTGTCTGGGTGCAGTATATAATCACAGTAAAAGACAGTCCCTGCTGCGAGGACCTTACAGGCAAGGTAGGCAAGTCATACACAGGAAAGTGGTCTCACCTTTACCTAGGAGACGGGAAAGTGAGGTACAAAGGTGAAATAATTTGCTAAGAGCCATACAGAAAAACTGGCAGAACCAAGGAAATACTACAGGTCTGCCAAGTGATCTCCAGCCCTTTCCTCATGAAAATATTCATTCTTTACAGTTCATAAATTCATTATATCTGGTGTCCTAGTCCTTCAAAACTGTTTCAATTTTAAGCGAAAGTTTTCTTTCCGTTACTACACAAACAAATTCAGTCAGAAAATGGGCTTACTCTAAAGATCCATTTTTCCATAATAAGGAAAAACAGAAATGCAGGAACTAGAAGTTCCCAAATACCTTACTTTGCCCAGTGGTAACTCAAATGTGTAGGTGCTTCTGCACAGAGAGACCTGAATGTCACTCAAAGGAGATTTAAAATAATAATTAAATCTCAATAAAATAAATACATCTCAATAAAATTGATATTTTATTCCCAGCAGTTGGAATTGGAAAAGATGGGCTATGAGAATAGAAAGCCAAATGTCACTTCCTAGTAAGTGAGCAAATAGAAAAAACACATGCCAGCCATTTAACGTCCTAAGTTTCTTCAAAGGAGGACAATCTTTTACACTCCACAGAAACTGCGGTGATGGCATCGCTTCTTTGTGAAGATGGCAGGAGGCTCTACCGATTTCCGTATTTTCTGACTCTAAAGAACGCAGCAGGACAGCTAGTCGAATCTACTAAGCACAGGATACGGTAAGCAGTATCCAAAACTCAGGCTCCAAATTGGTTTTACAACAGTAATTTAAACCCAGGATGCTTTGCACAAGGTTGTACCTTCCTTAATACACTGTATACGCTTGCACACATGCATGTTGATTATTTCTTGGCTAGCCAGTCTGACCTGCAATATAGTAGATGGCAATCGTTCAAAGCAGTGGATTATCCTACAATAAGTAACACAACCATTTTCCTCAAGTAGACTCTTCCAACAGCTGTGGGAAAGCTGAGGGTTTCCCCTTCAGCTTCTAGAAAGAAACCAAACGCTATTTAGTTCTAAAGGGAATTTAAGCACATCCAAATAGTCCGTTGGCACTGGCAGAGACGCCATTTTGCCTTTTATGCTTCTTAAAAATACTGTATAAGATCTCTTAATTTGAAAAAAGGTTAAACCCAAACAACCACTCTTCAAGAGATTTTTCCATGTGTGTATAAAGAAAAGTGAACAAGACCTCAGCAAGACAGTGTGTCAGAAAAGTAGGGGTTAACATCGATTCATTTCAATTTAAGCTGTAGCCTTCAGTGTTGCTAGTCTTCTTTCCTTAAATGCTTCTCAAGAGCCAGAGGACAAACAAGATGTAAGCTTGTGGATACGGGGAAAGAAAGAAGGTTAAGAGGAAGAAGTTAAGATTTTAGTGCTAAGTTTGACAAGGCTTCTCTTACCCCAGCCCAGAATACTATTTCTTAAACAGCTCCAAATGATATTGGAAAGAAAAGGTGCACGGCTATAGGAAAGATCCACACAACAGTTCTCATCATTAGGAGAGGACTTTAGGAAAAATACACCTTCCAAAAAACCTCTAGCTCTCTCCACGGTTTTGGAGGCAATACCTTCCATCAAAGGCAAATGGCTGAGAGTTACTTCGTAGGGTACAACTGGAGGCTTTCAAAGCAGCTGATGCTGAACGGTTGTCTCCGGTAACTTTGCTGATCCTTAGTATCGCAATTCCAGCCACTGCAAAATCAAGGCTTCTCAGCGATCCCTGCAGCTTGTCAGCACCTCACAACCCTTGGCACATTCATTCTTTACAGCAATTTTCTAGATGCTGAACAGAAAGGAGAGGCTCGGCTGGGTTCAGCTTAAAGTATTCTCGGGCCAACTGACAGCTGGAGCCTCTTGATTTTCAGCTTACACACAAAGCAGAAGTTTTGAGGATTTGTTTTCACTGGAATTTTTCTTAATAGAATTCTAGATATTGAAGCCAAGTTCGCATTAGAGAGCCTGAGTCTTAAATTCCTTAAAACAATTACACAGTTAATTTAATCATGCCATTGTTTAAAGGAAATTAAATGTAAATATTTTGATCTTTACAATAAAACCGCTGAAGGGAAAGGAACGGTGGTCAAACAAAATCTATGGAGAAGAACAATGCAAGGAAATTAATTCAACTGTGATTTTGAAGATTGCTGGTTAGTTAAAAATAATGAGGAGCTTTACTTCTCATTTTATATTTAAGATTTATTTTGAGATTTGGAGAAGCAGGTGAGATGAGAGACGCATCTCCAACTTATCACAGTAACGATCAACATCCCATCCATGAGCTTGAGATCCAACCCAAAACCCTCTGAAGTTACCCCAAAGTTCCTCTCTGACAAAATGTGGGGTTTTTTGCTGCAACTTTCTATTATGCAGACATTATTAACGTCTTATATTTGTTCACTCTCAAGAGCCTCATCACATATTTCATGTTAGCTGACCATGACTTCACTGACTGCTTCTGATTCCCAGAGTTAGCTAGCAGCGAGAGGACGGGGCAAGCAACTGTGAGCGAGGAGCTGGACAGACAGCTATGGATCAGTCAGCTCCGGATCGTTTGCTGCAAAGCAAAGCACAGATTCGCTCCTATCTTCCTAAAAAGTAAACTGGTCAGAGGGAATATCTCTTCGGTACACCAGACCAAGAAGTCAATGATCAATGATAATGAAAAACAGTGACAAAAGGCTTCTTTTCCATAAATAAAAGATCAGAAGATGTTTAGGCAGTATTTGTTTACCAGGATTTGTCTTCTCAAGCTGGTACCATCTGTAAAATGCCCTTTTCTTTTGTTCACTCAGGTCTGACCCCTGCTGCAACAGCCAATGGGAGATCCGGCTCTGACTGATACCTGTAAAAAAACAGAACAAAAAAAGAGAGAAAGAGGAAAGGAAAACTTGTTCTTTTTAAAACATTTTAAAGTGGTTTATATTCTGATAAAAGGCATTGCGTTACAAAGCCCAGGAACTCATAATGTTTCAATCACAGAAAAAGCAGAGAGCTCAAGCTTTCCTGCCCTGTCCTTAACCGCTTTAACTTCTCCCTGTTGTCATTTTCAACCTTACTCAAGGTACCTCCTGGAATCAGCACAATCGACCTACAAGCAAAGAGGGTACAAACTGGGAAGCCGAATCTACCACCAACTTGAACTGTCCACAACTTCCCCGATTCTTAAATTTTTTCATCTGTGGAACAGGAACAAGTCCTTTACCCACTGATATGCATAAATAAGGATAGTTAGGAGATCATTATCATTCAGTGCTTGAATAAGATGGGAGATAAACACAGAAACAGTTTGTGTGATATAGATTAAATCAGCCCAGAAATGGAACAAGCCAGCTATCAGCAGCTCTAGCAACAGCCAGAAAACAAAACGGAAAGGGCAGTTGCAAAAGCAAAAGCTGCAAAGCAGGATTCAAGCTCTAGGCATCCAGGCAAGATTAGTGACCAAAAGTTCCGGAGTTTGTAAAGCAAGACTTCTAAGAAAACAGTAAAAGGGGAAAAACCCCTAGACGTTAATACAGTTATTTCCACAGCATGACACTGAATGAAGGATCAATGCAGAAAGGGAAGAGAAGTGATTAGAAGAAGAGAAACCAAATAAAGCAAGAGGTTTAAAAGTGCACCAGGAGGTGAACTGTAGATTCATTTGAAAATCTCCAAAAATACATAGTCTGCTGAATAACCAAAGCAGTACTTCAGGTAGGAGGACTCCCTGTGCTTTCCACAAGGGTCTTCAGTGATCAGAAAGGGTTAACAACATCTAAACTCTCCTGAGAACTCAAGTTTTAGGAGGTGCTCCAAGTAACAATATACTGCTGAACACCACCTGTGCCACCACCTGCTTGGTGATAACACCAAGGCAGGTAAGAAGCTGGTTTTCACATGGAAACTGAACTACCTCTCCCCTCTCGAGATGCATCAAGGTTTTGTAAGATCTCATAATCATATTTAACTCATGAAAAACAACCCCCTGTAGTGTTACCACTTCTAATACAGGGGGTTTACTATGCTTTTTTTCCTTGCGTTGAACACTGAAGCTAGTTAACTTTAGAATGATTAAACCTGACTCTTGGGTATCGTATTCAGGTGGGCTTACTCCAAGCAGATTTTTAAAATCACGGGGTTTATGCTCTGAACTGTTCTTCCTTATACATAATTCCGGAGCCTATGAAGTTTTAATTGTCCTGGGGAAAAGCCATAGGTGTGTTTTGTTTCGAGTACGGAAGCTTACTGCTACTCAGCAGAGCTCTGCCCACAAAACACAGCCTGATTTGGTTTGGTTTCTCATACGTTTATTGATCTTCTTAACACTCGTTCCCAGAGACTGCCTTTGCCCCATAACTGAAAGAGTTCAGAAACAGCTGGGGCAGTCAAAAGTTGACTACCCCCAGGGCCCACATTAGGATATGTAATTGAATTTATACTACTAGGGAAGTGGAATTATTCAACCAAGCACAAACCTGAGATTCTGCCAAGTTTACACCAAGTAACTATGGGAGCATGCAAGTTAGTATCAAAAGAAGTCAAGAGAAGTTGATAAAACTCTCCAGCCCAAAATAAGGCTTCAGTCGAGTTGAAATCATGCGATCTAGATGGCTGATCACCAGTGGAAAGACCAAGTTTCGAAAATGTGCAGTGCTTTACCTACTATTATGATTTATAAAAGCCATTTCTTTAACACAGTGCTGTGGGACAAATGTTTGTGTCTCACTGCTTTTGGCTGCATAGCTCCTATTAATCAATGAGTAACAGCACCATTAATTTACTTGTTTACTACAGTCCACTTACACTTATTGCAGTGAATTAGTGTTTGCGGAGCGTTTGGATAACAACGTAAGATATAAATACAAAGCATTATTAGATAAAAATTATAAATAGAGATTAAGTATCTTCAACAAGAGCCGTATAGTGGAAAATCCAAATTCTGCTCAAGAGGCTTCCTGATACTGTCACAAAGTGGTACAGATGTTAGCCACTTCAGACAATGTGCTCGAGAGAAAGCAAAGGAGCAGGAGCCAAAAGATTCAAGCTGTGTACTGCCATGTCCATCCTTGACTCATTGTGAGTCCTCACAGTTTATGAAGTCGTTTCTACAAAATGGAGCTTTGTAAAGGACACAGAGATGCACAGATTCAACAAAAGCGCTATAAATTTGCAGTACATTATTATTTCACTACGGTATCTCAAGAACAGCACTGCAGTCCGTAGCACTTTTCGCATTAGCAAAAAGCCCAAAACTCCTTTTTGCTTTTTGGCTAGCAGACTTCTATAGCAATGCTACAAAGCCAGAGACCATGTCAGGTATGGCTTAGGCAGCTGGTCTTGCTTTTGGTCATAGGAATGTAGTCGATGACCTCTAGGAGACCCTTTTAAGTCCCATTTCCTATCATTCGTTTCTGGTTTTTATCATTCTCTTTCCTTGTTTCAGAGATCTGTAATGAGAGCTGAGTTTCTTAAAAGTTTCCTCTACCTATACCTCTCATCCTCTTTTTGTTTTTAAGATATAAAATTTCTTTCATCTGCACCTTGGCTTGGTTTACAGGCCCCAAAACTGTATATTCCAGCAGCATGACTGATTCAAGATCTGTAGCAGATGAACTGATCCAGGATCTCCTAGATCCCGATACAGCATCTTAATCACAAACCCATTCTTCACTCCTTTCAATTAAAAAACCCCAAACACAAAACCTCCAAATTGTCATGTCAGAGTTTCTTGCACCTCAAGTGGGTTTTACACAGCTGACTCATAGGGACGATGACCAGTACTCCCACCAGTACCATCCTCTCACATTGTCTGTAATCATGCTACTTAAGGAAATTGCACTGGCAGGAAAAAAAGAGATCATCCTGCTGCCAGAAGCAGATTAATGAGGTAAGTTCTCTGGAGTACTGAAAATCCAGCTGTCTTGAGGAAATTCGCTCTCAAACTGAACCACAGACCTCAAGGAAGACTGCCATCCTCTGGGCTCAGCATCAGCAGGGACACGAACACATTGTAATGAGCACAACTAGTTTTCTCACAGAAAATACTGACGAAAGAAGAGGTAATCACAAAGGATTATAGCAATTCAAATGTTGACTTCTTGTGTCACACATCACTCATTCCCACAGCAGGTTACACTTCCTAATTATAAACAAAATAAGGACAGGACACGCACGCTTTTCTGGCCAGCGCTGCTCTCTGCGACACAAATTATTTGGGGAAAAAGCTTCCCTTTCAAATACACAAAAGAAATGGCAAAATGTATCATCAAGAGAAGGCAACTGCTATCTGCAGTACAAATCCACTCGTAACGCTCAAAACTGCTACTCATCAAGTCTTTGGTAACTGGTTTTCACCTTCACAGGTAGGTTTGTTCAGTGACTCTGCTTTGCATTTCTTTAATGTTTCTTTCAGGAGAGATTTTCAGAAGCGCCTGGAATATGTCAGATTTGGAGAAGAAAGGAACTGACTGCGTTTTAATTCTTCAGTTTGTAAGCAAAGTCCTAGATTCATATAATACGTGCTTGCAAAGGACATCTATCAATTTAAGAGATTAGCAAAGCTTGTTTACAGGAAACCTGGAAAGATCAAAATCATAGAAAAACAAATCTTTCCCTGTGTTGTCATGAGTGTAAAGAAAAAAAAAAGGAAAGAAAATGTTTTTCAAAATCTAGCTTCTTGCCATTTCAGGTGATCAGTAATTCAGTAATTTTCTGAATTCTTTTCACAATGGAACTCGTTAAGTTTCACTTTGTATCTGCATTTCCTCAGCACCCCTGTGTGTAGGTTCCAAACCTTAAGGGATTTTATTTATGTTACAGCAGCGCTTCAAGGCTGCATCCACTGCGCTAGATGCTGTGTGTGTTTAGCATAATATAAAGCTAAGTCCTGAAGATCTCATATCAATTAGTACAGAGAGACTAGGACAGGGCTGAATTGTACCAGCAGAATAATTGGGAAGGTTAGCAGAACTGCACAGTGGAAAGCTCTGTGTGTTAAGAATTAAAAAAAAAACAAAACCAAAACCACAAAAGACCTCTGCATTTTATCGTTGTCAATTTTTTTTTTTAAATGGTGATTTAGTTTTTATGGTACTAGCCTAAGAACTGAGAAATTTGACCTCAAATTCCTGCTCTGCACCAGACTGCTTCCACTGTGACCTCAGGAAAGGAAGGTTTTTCGGTTCCTTCGCTCCCTATGTGTAAAAAACTGGAAAAGGTAGGATTTCCAAACCTCACAGAGGCATCATCCATCAATGCCTGGATTTAGCCTGGCTGCAAAGGGTTCATCTATATATACTCCTCCCTCTCTCCTTTGCTGTAGTACATAACAGAAAGACGTTAGTTTCTGAAAACGTCTCCTCCACCTCCCATCTACATTTGGAAGCTAAGAGACAACATCTCTTAATAAGTTCACATTTATCTTTCTATCCTTTTTCTTCTAACCATAACTTACTTGGTACCCAGATACAATGCTGGTGGCAATTAAAACAAATTGCAGCACATGACTTCAAATTACTGCTGATAAAAATTTGGCATCTCACCTGCCACATGTAGGGCTAAATAGCTACCCCTGGGTAAGCTGCAGCTATGTTAAAAGGAGCTTCAAATAACAAGATAGGAAATTCAGCAGGAACTATTATTAGCTCCTGTTTATACTGTCATTTTTCTTATCAGTAGGAGATTATTTATACAGAGCCCAACCCAAGTGCTTCTTGTTTATCTTATTACAGACACCATTAAAAAAGTTTCTATAAAAAGCTGCTCCTGTATTTAGGACCAGCACTAATAAGTGTTATGCTAGGTTTTTGCTTCTTATCAATCATTCCTTTATTTTCAAGTCACCATTTAATACTCTGTTACTATTTTCCAACCTGCCCTCTTCTCTCAGTACACAAGGCAGCCCTGTAGAATGTCTTCCAGGTTTAATTTTCCCTGTCAGATTCATTATCTAAATGACTTTTAAAGTTTCTGGTAATTTTATAAAGACTGAGAGAGCAAAAAAAATTGTTCTACTGCAACAGCTGAATTTAACCTTCAGCTCTGCGTTCCTCTCTCATGTATCCTCCCTCTCCATCACTTCCCATCCCATTGCACTGCAGCACAGGAAAAACAAAAGCAAAAGCCGTTTACTGCTGCAGAGTCTGTAAATACAAGGCTGCTTATTGTGCTTTGTAGGATTGTGGCCGATGTAGGAGTGTATATTCTGTTAAGTGCACTGCAAGATTAGAATTAAGATGAGAAGAAGGAGAAGGATACTTCTGAATGAAATCATAAGTGACTTGAACGATTAGCAAAATGAAAGTTTAAAGGGGCAGAAGTTGCAGTGGAAGTTCCTGCACCAAGGACAGAACACAAGACATAAAATGGGGACAAATGTGGTCATAAACATTACGCTCCCCAGCCGCTAATCCAAGACCTGCAATTTGAAGACATGCAAACACATTGGTTTAGCTCAAGTTCATCACTTCTATGTCCAATTTGGCCAACTTCAAACTCAGCCATAATTAAGAAAAGCAAGTAAGGTTTTAGGTTCCTAAGTAAAGGTCTAATATTGCTGTTCAGATGTACTATTACGTCCTTCCCCCGTCCATGACATTCTCCCCTCCCATTACACACACACACAACTTTTTAGAGTTGTAAAGAAATTTGTAGAGATTGAAAGGAGAGGAGTTGACAGCATGGGTACCCAAGCCAAACAACTCTCCTCCTGGACAAAGCCAGTCATAAATTTTTAATTTCTTTCTTGCCTCTCTTCCCTGGGCAGCAGAGGTGAACACTAAAAGCTGAGGTCATGCTATTCCGCCTTTATTTCAAGTGCTAAACAAATGCCTTCCAGCTGATTCAGGGTGGTAGCCAGTGGATGGGCAACTGAAATATGCCCAACACCTGCACTGCAGCCTCCAGAAACAGCTTGCTATGTGTGTATTACAACAAATGGTGGTGGAGGCTGTAAGCACCCCAGCCTCTGTGGGTTGCTGATCTGTTCTTGCAGAACTGCCCTCATTCACAGCCTGTTCGTTGGCCAGAACAAGGTTCCATCTCAAGTGCAGTACAATAAAGAGGACACTGATCACTAGAGGCTGAACAGTACCCTGAAAAGGTGCAAGTTCACTCCTATGGTCCTCTCCTACTCCATCTGCTACTGACCACTGTTTGGATTTTATTTATCTATTTTTCCTCTTTATTTTACTGAATTATTTATCAAACCGCTTTAACAGTAAGACTAAGTGTGTAAATACTAAGATATGATACCATTTGGGATCATATGCACATGGGCTGGGGAAATCCCAAGCACAAATACAGGTTGGGTGCAGAATGGATTGAAAGCAGTCCTGACGAGAAGCACTTGGGGGTCCTGGTGGGTGAGAAGCTCAACATGAGCCAGCAATGTGCGCTCGCAGCCCAGAAGCCACCCGTGTCCTGGGCTGCCCCCAAAGCCGCGTGGCCAGCAGGGCGAGGGAGGGGGTTCTGCCCCTCTGCCCCGCTCTGGGCAGACCCCCCTGCAGGGCTGCGTCCAGCTCTGGAGCCCTCGGCACAGGAGAGACATGGACCTGCTGGAGCGGGGCCAGAGGAGGCCCCAGCGACGCTCCGAGGGCTGGAACAGCTCTGCTGGGAGGACAGGCTGGGAGAGCTGGGGGGGCTCAGCCTGGAGCAGAGAAGGCTCCGGGGAGACCTTAGTGCAGCTGCCAGGGCTTGGAGGGGCTGAGGAGAAAGATGGGGACAGACTGTTTAGCAGGGCCTGTAGTGACAGGACAAGGGGTAATGGTTTTAAACTAAAAGAGGGGAGATTTAGACTAGATAGAAGGAAGAAATTTTTCCCAATGAGGGTAGTGAAACCCTGGCCCAGGTTCCAGAGAGGTGGTTGATGCCCCATCCCTGGGAGTGTTCAAGGCCAGGTTGGATGGGGCTTTGAGCAACCTGGTCTAGTGGAAGGTGTCCCTGCCCATGGCAGGGGGCTGGGCTAGATTATCTCTAAGGTCCCTTCCAATCTAAACATTCTACGATTCTATGATACATTCTGCAAAGCATTACCTCTGCCTATACAAACTGCTTGCTTAATGAACCAAAAATGCTTTCCAGGCCTTCCTTGGGAGCCCGTTTCACAGCTGAATGGGAAGGGATGTTGGATACATCTGAAGAATACAGAAGTCAAGTAGCACTCATCAGGCCTAAGACAACTCTGGAAGTGAGAGCCCTGGGATACATGCTTTCTGCTCTGTGTCTCTGCCCCAAGCTATTTTCAGTCACTCTTCACTGTACTGTGCTTTTGAAAGGAAGCTGATGTCTCTCCCCAGTAGTGCTGAGTACACTCTTTAATCTGGTCCTCTAACATCTTATTGAGATTTACTATTCCGTTCAGATAAGCCATAACTATGTACTTCATAGTGGCACGTAAGTATTACGCATCTGCATACACAAGGCTATATTTGAATGAAATGGGTTATATTTGAAATGAATCAGCTCCCGTAGACCTTCCCACCAAGCATATGGAAGATGACACAGTTCAACTGCAAAGGGAAGTGGGGGGAAAAGACTGGTGTGTCACAGTGCAGCACAAGCCTTGCAGCTATCTCTTCTTGAGAAACAGCATCATGTGCAAAATATCACTTTCTTTTCTTATTTGAAAGGTCCATAGAAACACTACTGGGTCAGTTGCAAAAGGACGTAGCCATTTAACCTTTAGATCTATCTGGTTTTCCATGATTTGGCTTGAAAACATGAAAATAACACAGTGCCATTAGTTCAGTATTTGTTCTGTCGCACTGATAGGCTAGAAAGTACATTCTGCATTTCCTGCCATGTTACGCAGTTGGGCTGAGTGGGATGGGTGTGAAATTTAGTCAACCGTGTACAAAGTGGATGGTGCTGTTTACTCCTAGGAGAAACAGCCTAGCAAAGACAGTGAAAACTCCCAAAGGCTAAATGGCAACTTCATTGCTTCAACAACTGAAATCCAAGAGAGTAGGTTGAGGATGGAAGGAGCAAAATGGTCAGGTGTGAAGAGACTGGTCTTAACTTTACTACAGTCTGCCTGCTGGGGTTATCAAGACATGCACCGAGACACCTCATTAGAATTAGATCAGTTGCTTTTACTGATATACATTCTCTCTTAGATTTGGTGTGGTGATTCTGATTCAATGACCCTGCATGCAGTAATCTGCCTGGCCAAGAAAAAAAAAAACCAATCAACCAACCAACCAAACAAACAAAAAAACCCCACAAAAAACCTTGTTTTGGAAACACTTTTTCTGCAATTTTTTCCTCTTCACATTACTTCTCTTGAAGGGGAAACTAGTTTGACTTGCTGGTAGATGTGAAGGGTGCTACGCAGAGGTTAATTCAGAGATGTGTTACTACAGGGCTATATTCAGGCAAGGACTGCACAAAAGTAGGGGAGTGACCCAGTAACTACCAAAACGTCAGAGTTCAGGTACAATTTAAGGAACTAGACTTAGCATTTAATTTTTGAAGTACTACTGCTAACACATCTGATAATGCTAACAATATTCCTAGAGTTATACAAAATGTTAATCTCATGATTTTACAGCTGAAATTAAAAGCAGGGAAGGAGAAGTAATTTTGACCAAGATCACAGAGAGGAGTTGGAGACGTGAAAGGAATTCTTGGCTCCATGGCTCAAACACCCGTTTCTGCCTGCCTACCTCAACTGCTAGCTAGCATGTCTGCAAACCCAGATCTCCCAGACAGATGGGTTCTTATGACATTTCAAATACTGGAACTACCATAAAAGAACAACTTCCCTCCTGCTGGTTTGGCATTCCTAGTCATGAAGGAACCTTAAAAACGATCTGTTTCAAGATCTTTAGCCAAGCTTCAGTTTAAAAATGAATAAATGTTATAGATATAACATGGGATTGAACTATCTCTATTTTACCATCAAATCTTCATCCTAAATATGCTGCCAGCTACACTGTTCCGGACAAGCAGTGTGAGCCTGTAAAGGAGAACTATAGCACCCTACCCTGTGGAGGAGCAGTAAGACTTTGTTACTGCTTGTGTAGAGCTCTGGAAACCCACCCAAGGAGCAAGTGGTATCACGGCAGTCTGTTCACTTGTCCTGAATGTGAAAGAGAGAAGGTACAGTGCAGGGGGCAAAAAGAGAACTACTACTCTTTCTAGGTAAAATCTGACCTATATGGTCATCCCCTCAACCTCACATCTGATTTCCATTAATCGTGACTCAAAGGCAAGTGACTGAAATACAACAAACCATCATAATCCGACTTATGGATGTAGTGATACCAGCTATAGCTGAGTCTCCTGACTTTTCATATATATTTTATAATATAAATACATATTTTATATATCTCTCTGCACACACAGAGATGCAGATACGCATCTATTTGCCGCACTCAACGAACAATTTAAGAATTAAGGAAAACCGTTTTTATTTTAAGATACGAACTCCAGGCCTATTATAATGCTGTAAAATAAAATCTGCTAGCACAAGCTACAAAAAAAAGAAAAAAAAGAAAAAGTGATTCACTGGGGAAGTTCCATGATGTGCGGGACAATGGGTCTTAAATCAAAGGCATACATTATCATGACTAAGCTGACAGATCTGCACTGCAATGCAGAAAGTCAAGCAATATTCCAACATCTGCACCATGCACAGACAGCAGTTAGACATAGCTTCCCAAAACGAAGAAAGGACTCCCCAAGCTCTTACCTGTTACCTGTGCAACAACTGCTTGGGAAATTCTCCGATTGGCTAGGAAGGCTTTGATTTCCTCCTTTATCACACTGCTGTCCCTCCTACCAAAACAAAAAAACAAGAGAACACCCAAAAAGACGGACAGAACAAATTGCACTTTGAAGATGCAAAATGGCTTTATTTCCTTTATTTAGGGAACAAGGAGTGGGGAAAGCAGGCATTAAAATACTCAAAGTGCCTCACCAGCGGACACTTCTTTTAACAAGTGTCACGTTTGATCAAAGTACCCTAGCAGCAGAATGGATGACTCATGTCCTATATAATTCATAGTAGGTGCAGCACTGCCATATGGAATGTACAAAGTTTCATTACACAGGGATCAATAAATCTCTCATACCAGCATAAAAACCTCAGTCATAAAAATGAGGCAAAAAATAAAAAATAAAGGATAGCAGGGTCTGCATTGTTAGCTACAGAAGTGAATATACATACACAAACCTTCTCCAGCCTTTCAAAGAGAAGACCCAAAGGAGGAAAGATTCCATTCCCCCACCCCTACCTCCTTAGACCACAGCTTGCACTGAATGAAAAAGTGCCAGTTATTTAAAGCCTTTGTATGATTTTTAAAAGGTGTTGAAAGATAGTTTGGAAGGGACTGAAATTGTGCTAAAAAGAAAATAATTTGGAGGTTGCACAGGGACTGTGATATGCAGCAAATTTCAACTGCAGTAAACACACACTCTTCCCTCCTCTTCCTCCCTCTCTTTCTGAGAAAGGCAATTAAAACCAGAGTTTATTAGGCTTTATTATTTGGTAATTTCCCTTGCCCTTCTCCCCTCCTGCCCCAGCAGCATTCAAGTTTGCAAGTGTTAAGTGCAAAATAAATGCGATGTTGTGGGTTCACTTTTTTTCTGCACCCAACACTCATCCTCCATATGCCTGCAAATAAAAGTAGCTTCAGTTTAAATAAGCACTAAAAGCATTACCTAAGACTTATTGCATAGGAATCCAAAACTCAATTGGGAACAATTAAACTTCAGCAATGGGGACTCCTGCATACTTCTATACTAACCACCTTCCTACATTATTCCATTATCCTGCAACCAACAGTAAATGAGGTTGATCAGCTTTTCCTACTCATCTCTAACCCTCTCCCGCAAAGGCCACACCTTTACCTGAAATCTCCAAACTACTGCAAACATATTTTCATCCTGGAGCTTATGGACCCTAGTTCTCTGGTAGGTACTTCATAAATGTTGCAATTGTGGAGAAAAACAGACATTCCAACATTATGACCAAAATTGTTTTGAGACATTTGGCCTTTCCTCTTACTTCTTTTTGTTATCAAGCCCACTGACTCTGACTTTCATCCTCAGTGTCATAATCCCCTCTTTTAATCTTTGCCATAATGCTGAAAAGGAAGCAGCTAAAAGTAAAGGAAGGTCAGTCTGGAAAAAAAAAAACAACCACTCACAGGCTCTCACTAAAGACTTCTGCTTCTTCTTTATTCTTTGCATTTTCCTGCGCTAATCTGCAGACTGTGCAAATCCCGGAGTCAATCCCTGCCACAAACTATAAACAGATAACATACACGCTCTGCAGATCCCAGTGGAAAGCATTAACCAAGCAGATTCCCCACTCCCCCTATATATGGAAGGAGGAAAATACAACTGGTATGAAGTAGTGGAGAAGGAGACGTGCAGAGACAACCATCCTAAACATGCTACCAGCTACGTTGTTCTGGACAAGCAGTGCGAGCCTGTAGCAGAGAACTAACAGCATCCTATTCCATAGAGGAGCAGGTAAGACTTTGTTACTGCTTGTGTAGAGCTCTGGAAACCCACAGAGGGCCAGTTGAATCTGGCAAATCCACAAATGGTTACAGGACTGGTGCCAGAGTCAGGGGTTCAGCTACTTGGACCATGGGATTCGCTTTGAGAAACCTGGTCTACTGGGGGCTGATGGGGTCCATCTGTCAGAGAAGGGGAAGGGCCTCTTTGGTCATCGGCTTGCCAAGTTGGTGAAGAGGGCTTTAAACTGAAGTTGCCGGAGGAATGAGAACCTCAGTCCATCCCAGTCCTACCAGTTTGATGCCAGTGCCAATGACAGATGCCCAGAGCCTGGAGAAGGATCGCAGGTCAATATGAGAGCACCTGAAGAGCAGCACAAAGGAATTCCAGCCACTCCAGCTAGTAAGTGACCTTCAGTGGGGCCCAACACCGGACGTGTTCAAAAAACGTGTAGATGTGGCACTCCGGGGCATGGTTTAGTGCGCATGGTGGCGTTGGGTTGATGGTTGGCCTTTATGATCTTAGAGGTCTTTTCCAACCTTAATGATTCTATGAAATGAACGTAGCACAAGCAATAAGCAAGAGCTAAGAGCTGTGTGCACATGTGCAAGGCTATGCTTATTGGCACAGAGACATGGCGGGATGGCTCCTGTGACTGGAGCGCTGGAATGGAAGGATACAGGCTCTTTAGGAAGAACAGGCAGTGGAGACGAGGAAGGGGTGTCACCCTCTATGTCAGTGACCACCTGGAGTGGATGGAGCTCTTCCTGGGGACGGATAAGGAGCTGACACTTAGCAAGGGTGTAAGAAATCAGAAAAGGAAGGCAAGAGACTGGCATGGCTGAGCTGAGACCTGCTGGTCAAACTAAAGGGTAAGAAGGAAATGCACAGGCAGTAGAAGCAGGGATAGGTATCCTGGGATGAGTATAGGGACACTGCCCAGTTGCGTAGGAATGGGGTCAGGAAGGTAAAGACACAGCTGGAGCTGAACTTAGCAAGTGATGCAAAGAATAAGAAAGCCTTCTACAGGTAGGTCAGCCAGAAAAGGAAGGTCAAAGAAAGCGCACCCCCCTTGATGAGCAAGACTGATAACAATGTATGAGGAGGCAGCCAAGGTAGTCAGTGACTTCTTTGCCTCACTCTTCACTGAGAGTCTCTTCCCACACCTCTTGAGTGGATGGACTGTGAAATGGGGACTGGAGGAGCAAAGTCCCTCCTGCTATAAGAGAAGATCAGGTTCAAGACCACCTGAGGAACCTGAGCATGCACAAGTCTATGGGACCTGACAAGATGCATCCCTGAGTCCTGAGGAAATTGGCTGATGTAGTTGCCAAGCCACCCTCCATG
>NW_010525879.1:0-239 GCF_000687285.1 Phaethon lepturus | reverse complement strand
TTCCCCCCTCTGCCTTGCAAGTCCAGGGAACAGATCCTCCTAGAAGCTATGCGAAGGCACAGGGAGGGCAGGGAGGTAATTCGAGACAGCCAGCATGGCTTCCCCAAGGGCAAGTCCTACCTGACCAACCTAGTGGCCTTCAATGATGGAGTGACTACACCAGTGGACAAGGGAAGAGCTACTGGATTTCTGTAAGGTCTTTGACACTATCCCCCACAACATCCTTCTCTCTAAACTGG
>NW_010525878.1:0-11568 GCF_000687285.1 Phaethon lepturus | reverse complement strand
CAAGAGGCCAGGGGATCCCTTGCTGCTTGTGCGAAAAGAGTTTCCACCAACAAAATTTTTCAAGAGTCTCATATATTACCGGTTTCACATATCTCTATGTCCATAAAAACTGCCTATAAGCAATGAAACTAATGATCAGAAAATTATTTTTCTATAATTCTCAGGTATGTTCAGCAAGTCATCCCATTTAAGTGCATTTTTAAAAAAGAGTTAACTTAAAATATTGGGTTTTTCTAACTGAGGTAGGGAAATATCTATAAAGTAAAACTGATCACAAAAGTTGTCCCTGCTTCCCCCATGTTGTGGTCACTCTTATTTATTTGCTTTAAGTTGCCATCCTTTGATAATCACCACCTGCCAAAGTTACCTAAATTCTCAATATTGCTTTCAGAAATGATAGAAAACATTTCACAGTGTGGTTTACCATGGCGCTGTGAAATTATTATCCTTTGCGGGCTGGGCACTTGATTGAAGATAGGCAGAAGTATGACAGCACGGACAGATCAGTTCCTCTGTGTGTACCACCAGCTGAGTGGATGCCAACCAGATCTAATCTGGATGCTGCGCAGCCATGTCTGAGCAGTGGTGCCCCCACACTAATACTCCATGTCTCTTTGTACACCTATACAGTGTCTGAAGAGTTAGCTTACATTCAGCCCTAGACTAGAGGAAAATTTGCACATAAATGTTTTAAGACAATTTCCACAGGTGAAATCGCTAGAGGGCCTCAGATCCTGTTTTTTAACACATATTCTCAATTTCACGCACTGTTGGTAATTTCACTGAAATCGGCAGGAAAACAGACAGACCATAAAGCCTACAGCAAATCTGGCCAAAGACAGTGCAAAAAACAGCTGCAAGTAAAGGAACAAAAGCTGCATTAAGATTCATACAGTTGCTTAAAAGCTAGATGGGCTAGATGCGCTTACAATAACAGGAGTATTTTCTACGAATATATCTTTAAGCCTCTCCTAGTCTACAATGAAAAGTAAATTTAAAACCAGAATAACTAGTAAGACAGATTGCTTGGAGAGGAAATCAGAAAAGGAAACAAATCAGTAAGGGATTGTGTATATCTAGCTTGGCAAGAGTTCCATGACCAAATTCTAATTCAATTCAATTTCAAACTCTATTTCAAAACTATATCTGAATGTTTCATGATGTAATTTCAAGATTGTGATCATTGCTTTGAGGAACTGTTAGAACAGAATTTGTTCTTTATTTTCCTTATGCTGTGCACAAAGAACATCTCAGTAAGATGAAAGGTGATCTATTTTAAGTAAGAAAACCCTTAAAAACCAAAAATCCCCGAAACACGACACAAAAAACACAGTCTACTACTCTTCTACCTTCAAGGAATATCTATTCTTGCTTTCCTAATTGATTTTGTTCCTGGGGTGGAACACTACTCAATCTTTAAAAAGAAGTCAAATACCACAGTGTTAAATAGACATCAACAAAAAAATAAAAATGTAAGTACTTCAAATATTTGGAAAGAGAACTTTATTCCCTTCTCAAAAGTTCCAAGTTTTCTATGTTCTCCAATGTTAAATTCAACTAATGCTTAAACTGCACTCTCTCCTGTTACAGATATTTGAGATGACAGTATAAGCTTCCCCCTTTTTCTTTTATTAGGGAATATGAAAATTTGCTTTATTCAAGAAGGGAATTGCAGAAAAGAGAACAAATAGAATTACTGTAAAGTTCTCTATAAGCCATCTATAAAGTTTTTGTTTCCGTCACAATGTTCCCTGGAAAACATCTGCTGCGTGCTCAGTTTCCTTTAGCTCCTGAGGATTGTAAATAACCAAATCTAAGAGTTTTACTCATGCAGTACAAAGGAGTTAAGCATGACTGCACATGTATGAACAATTCTGATATACTGATATGGCTTTGCTATTGCAAAGGAGAAAGTAACTTTACTAAAAAGTTACTCCACAAGTTAGTAAGGTTGCCCCAGTAAACCAAGCTTTCTGAAAAACTGTCCTCATCAACAGAATAACTCAATTTTTTGCAATGCGTGTGGTCAGCATATACAGTATGCCTGAAATGGACTACAGGCATCAGTGTTCTTCAGACCTCACTTATGCATACTCTCAAAGCTGCTGCAACTATTAAAACAAACAAATTGTAAGGAATCACAATGCTGATAAACTCCACATTAATGAAACTGAAGGGCGAGTCACAGAGTAGCTGTAAGAACAATTCATCAACAATTCATCTTGAAGAACTGCATATATGAACAACCACTTCTTCAGTGCTTTTCCAAACCTATGCAATGCTGTTCATGACTTACTAGTTGCTTGTTGGAGGAAGAACATATGCTTGTTTTTGTTTGCCATTACCAAAAAGTTTCTTAGAGAAGATATTTTAGAATCTTCAGCTGTTAATGAATATCCACTGACGGTAAAGATAATTGTTTCTCACCAAGCAATTCTTGACAAAATATAATACAGTTAAAAATGAGCCAGAGAATCTTAGCTAAAAATGAATTAGTCTGTACTGTAAACCTCCTCCCATATTCTGTTTTCATCTGGGAAGCTTTTCAAAGGGTTTTGCCATGTATAATAGATAGAGTTCTACAAATGTCTAGGGGATATAATATTTCCCTTCTTCACATATAGTTTAAAAAAAGAATGGTGAGGCACAGATCTGATTCAAATTTCAGCATTGCTTTTTGTTCATAACTTGATGGGTGGTTTCAAGTTTGTAGAACAGCCTTTAACTTTAACTAATATTTACACAAATCTAATCTTTAGAAGTATCCAAAATCACTTTGCCTTGAAACTGCAAGTCAAATAGATCTCCCTGATTCAGTCAGATGCATCCATCACCAGAATGCCTTCAAGAGTGGTTGAACATTTAAAAAAAAAAAAAAAAGTAACATCATTATGGACTTTTATTAGATCCATTCAATAAGGACAGCACAACTATATTTTGACACAACAATCAGTGTGTTCAGATTAGTTTCACATGGCTTGATATGGTAACTTCAAACAAGCAGCTGTGGAAAAGGGGATGATGCTTGCTGACACTTAGGTCAGCTTTCCAGGATCAGAGAAGCTGTTCCTGCCATAAAACCAAAACCAACACTAATAAACTCTGTTATCTTCTCCGTAATGATTTATCTTTGCTTTCCAAACTATGGAAAATAGATATATGGTTTACATTTTGGTATAATTTCCTATTAACTAACAAGCCATCAAGATTCAAAAACATTTAGAAATCTGAACTCCAATTTGCTACTTCCATAACTGTAAGAGACAGTTAATGCAGTGGAAACAATCCATATCAGTTTGCTTATATGGTTACTTTAAAATACTCGTGACATCAAAATGGCCTGTTTGCACATACATCTATTGCAACAAATGAACAAGTGCTTGAAGAAAAACTGCCCCTGAAGTTCATTTCAAAACTAAGGTTTATGTTAATGAAGTCTTTTGCATAAATTAGCATCCCATAAATATTGTATTTTCCATTTCTGTGTGCTAATTCTTTGTAATAAGCAAAACTGCAGTTAATGCAATTTCATATTTGTAATCTCTTGTACTTTAAAATGCAACTTTTTCCAAACATCAAGACATTATAGAAAAGAACACACAAGGGTCTAAGAGGGAACGGTGCCACTTGTTTGGGGTGGGGATATGAGTTTTAATTTTGCATTTCTCAGTGTTTAGAAATTTAAGTTTAGCCACTCCCCACATTCTGGAACATCTACACTAATGAACTACCACACATCTTCATTTTTACATTAAAAATAAAAACTGACAGATTACAGTTCAATTTTGCCCTCCCCTCACTCCTTTTTATCCACAGAAGACATTAACTGCCTACTGGACTGTTCTTAATTTGCTGATGACTAGTATATCCAGTCTTGCTGTTATTCCACAGAGGTCAAGCTCACCTTCCTTACATATCCTCTCTGAGCATTTGATAGAGGATGTTCCAGTGGTTTTGGGTCTACCTCCCTTATGTATCACTAGCTTAATGTCAAACTTTCTCAAGTCATTTTGGGTCACCGCTATAACTACACTGATAAAACCTCCTGTGTCATATATACATACACACACATATATACAGGAAGGAAAGCAGTTTCTTTCTGGATTAGCTCAATCAACCTTCAAACTCTGTGCTAAATCAAATAAAATACACTCTTACTCTGTAACAAGAGTGCCTTCTTTCTTATTGTTGGATAGCCATGTCATTGTTACTACAACAGCAGAGACTCACACAGATAAGGTTCTATTTTAGATTAAGAACTAAAAGAAGAAAGAGGGGATAATAGTACTTCCCTACTTTATAAAGATGCTTGGAAAATAAACACCCTTTTAAAATAGTTAAGTACTGTTACAGTATAGCACTCAGGCACTACAGTGCACAGGGCCACATGACTACCTGTGATTGATGAACAGCTTACTGGTTAAAGCTGAAAATGTTCAGCTATCCCTTAGTGTGCAAATTTAAATATATCCTTTCCACTGTGCTCTCCCTTAAAATGCTCCGGTATGTCCTTTACATCTGAGTCCTTGGTGATCAGACTCCCTTGCCCACCAGCATAACACTCCTCCAAATAATTCTGTGCTCTGGAGAGTTTTAAGAACAGAAGGGGAAACATAGGGAAATCACAATCCTTTTCTCCAAGAGGAATTTAAGGTATGAGGAAAGTACATCTGCTCATAAGACAGAAATTCCACTTTTATCTTAATACCATATCATCAGCTGAAAAACACACCAAGATGAATACTGATGAAAATAATCTGAGTAGTCATCCATTTACTTCAGTGGCTTTCCTCTTTCCTCTCCCATTCTCTGCCTTAAAGTTTGTGGAAGGGTATACAGCTACATCCCACAAACAGAATATAACCCTCTTTTGATCCCCTTACCCTCACCTTTTGACTACATCCATGAAGGGATAACTCCTGAGCTCAACTCACACACACGCCTGAAAGAGGGCAGGAGACTGAGATCCCATCACCACCGCCCAAGGGACTGCGCCCACAGGATTCTCTGATGCAACGGATTTGGTGGGAGAGAAGTAGTGTTAGGAAGAAGTATGTCCTATATCATTCCATAGAACCTGCTTGAGCACGTCTTTCAAAATCATTTTTCCTCATCTACCCCAATACTGGCACAAAGGGAAGGCGCTCAGACTCAGGCTAAACAAAAGGAGAGGTTCAGGCTCCCTGGTTACATTCCAGTCCTTAGCTCTGGCCTTGAGAAATGGGACCCAGCCAGGTTGGTGAGTGAGAGAAGAAACTGGACACAGCATCTGAATAATTCCATGATGTAGTAGAGGTCATCATTGCCCACGGCTAAGCAGCACAGATTCAAAAAGGATTTTACAATAGCACAAAATATTCTTAGAAGCAAGAAACGTTTTTTGATAGAGGGAAGATATTTCCAAAGAGCACCCTGAAGGATCCAGAGAGAGAGCAAGGAATATACCCAGTGCACACTCTCCAAAGATGCCAAGAAGCATGAGAACTCACGTGTTACATTGGTATCAATGATTTCCTCAAGCTATCTGATTGCTGCAGCAACTATAGCCACAAGTTATTTTACTCCTTATTGCTATTCACTGACTTCTCATCTATATAAAAAACGATAAAAGAAGGCTAGAGCAGTCTAGTTTTGCAAGATACTTCAAAAAAAATATAGCAGTACTCAGAGTAAAATGGGGCAAGAACAGCAATTGAAATAAATGCAGTGCTGCACAAAGAACCTCACTTTTATGAATCAGAGTGTCAGGGGACTGCTTTTGGATTTCACTATCATTGCTTTTGAACATATGCATTGAAGTTTAAGCCAACTCAATTTAATGTATCTAAAAGTTAAGGTGTTTTGTACAGTTGCAAAACACAGCATGAAATTTTCCGTTACCATTAATGTTTGGAATCTGAAATTTAGGATTGATGCATTTTCCCAGCCATGTATTCTGATTAATTTAAAAACTGAGCCATGGGGCCTCACCTACGAAAAAAGACCTTCATTAAATATAATCAAATTAAATCTCAATTTTTCTTCTCATAAAAGAAAAACTCCTATATAATCAATATAATACAACCAAGAGAGAACAAGCAGAGAACAAATATCTTTGCAGAGAACAAGCAAAAGAAATACCATGATTTAGATCTGATTTGTGACTATAGGCACATCAAGAAGATCTGCTTTTACCTCGCTCTATCATGGAAAGATTCTCAGCCTTTATCACTGAAAATATCACATGTAGCTACTCTTGTTTTGCTTCTTCAAAGTATCTTAATTACATTAACAATGAGAACAAAAAATTGCTGATATTTTAGCTTTTAATATGAAATACTACAGGAAAGTTGCTCAGGAGATAATTAAACAGTAAGTATATTTAAGGAACCTTTATTTGATGCAAACAACAGTTTGGTAATTTGAAGAGCAAAAAAGGTCCCATTCTTTTCTTTAATGTTCATTGGTAAAGTTCCCATGGAGCAAAAATAAACTGCAGATTTCAAGTAAATAGTTTAAATTTTCTTATACAAAAACAGTCACCTAAAACAGTTGAAAATATCGAGCAACAGAAAAGTTCATTTACCAGAAGCAAATGTGAAGCTTTCCCCTTTTTAAATTTTTTTTTAATTTTGCCAAATTATCCTTTGTCTGGAAGAAAATTCAAACAAAAAATTTTGATCACATATCCCTGCACATAAGCTAAGAAATAACATACATATTTAGATACTTAGACACATGAACAGGTCTGCATTGCATATTGTAATGTCAGACAAATTGCTGGCCCACATTTTTACATATTGCAATGCATTGTTGCATAAATCATTTATGCAAATGATATTTATGCAAAATAGCTTTCGTTTTTCTCAGAAATAAGAGGAACCTGATCAAGCATCCAAGCCCACAAACCAAAGGCAGTTTCAGACTTTCAACAAATTGCTTTGACAAATTAGGTAATACATTACTATCACTTACATGTGCCAAAGTAATTTTTCAAAAGTGAAATAATTAAACAATGCACTCCTAAATCTGCAAACAGACAAAGCATCATATTTTGGATGAAACAAAGTGCAATGAAACTAGTAGTTTTGATGAAGTTTATTGTTGCTGCTAAGAACTAGATGTGCAACACGTAAAGTTCACTCTTATTATCTAGAGAAGACTTAAGAACAACTGTGAGAGCAAGAATAAAAATATTTACCTTAGTGGCAAAGACAAAAACAGGAAATAACTCAAGCAGCCTCCAGGCAAAGCAGTGTGCTGAAAAAGTCTCTTATTGTACTGGTAACAGATCAGCACAAGGAAGGACTCCAATGTGCAACTGTCTGCTGTCTACCAATACCAGTTTATCCAACATCTACTTCTGAAAAACTAACACCAAAAACAAAGGCCGCAGAGAATACATACAACACCCACACACATCCCAACATACTTTTTGGGATAGGATAGACACACCATGCCTAAAAAAAATCCCTGCAAGTAGGAACAATCCATGCTAGAGAACTGAGATCTTCCTAGACTATTGGATTTAACTGGTTATATATAGTTTGGTTTTGGCTTTTGACTAAACAATGCCTGGAATGTTTTTCAAACTATGAACCTGTTCAGTCCAGAAAGGAGAAAAAAAAATTAATTAGGGCTAAATGGACAAAGTGTATATTAAAATGGATCCTCTGCAAACCCAACATATCTTTAAATACTTCTAATGCCATGAGGGGCAGCCGGCTCCTCTTCTAGACTAGTTAAGCTGAAAAGAGGTATTCACTAATATCTCAGAAAAGAGGAAAACCAGGAAGACTGTAGAATTCTTATGAAAGTGATGTTTTTTCTATAAATTCAGTTAAATTTAGAGTTTAAGAGAAGCTTTAAAAACTTCAGCTGAGAAGAATCATGATAAGCTCCTTGCTGTAAACCATGAAATATATCCTTTACTTCTCTGAAATGTGTCATAATTTACTAGAGAACTTCAGAGAAAGATGACATACTTGATCCACCTGGCAGTGCATGCACATGCAAGATGCTTAGTGGGTTATTACTCTGGCCTTCCCACATGCAAATGCATTTGTTACCAGGAACTCTAAGACAGTGATTCCAAATTTCAGATTTGTGGAATTACGAACTTTCGCAATGGCAAATTTGAGAAAAATAGCTTATGGATAAGATATTTATGCAAAGAAATGGCAAATTTTCACTCAAATTTCAGATCATAGCAGCAGAGAACGCAGTATATTTAGGAAGACTTGTAGTGAACAATGAAAACCTGTGTTTAAAGTTCTGTGTTGTACAGATAATGAAATCCTATAACAATCTACACAATGAAGGAATAGCATTCAGTATTAGATTCTGCAGTGAAATTATGACTTTTTTTAAAAAAAACAACAAAGTCTTTTTAGGTGATATCTGAGGACCCAAAAGGTGTTTCTGCACAAGTCTTAAAAAACATACACTCATTTGTCCTAGAACTAAAACTTGCATTACATATGTCGTGCTTATTTTGGAAAGCCAATCCTTCAAATATATTATAAACCAACTCAGACATCTCCTTAACATAGACAGTTACAGTTTCTCTCATTACTCCTATCTGTTTTATACTTTAACAAAGTAAAGTCTGTCTTGTTCAGAATGCAGTAATGGTAAAACTGGTAACAGCTCCCATCTCAACATAGCTAATCAGTACAGCTATAAGAAGCAGCAGAGAAGGTATTCGCTGGAGCTCTGAAAAGAAAGGATAGCAAACGACCTCCTCATTGCAGGCACAAACTCAAAGGGAAAAGTTTCATGGATTCCCCAACAACATACATTTGCATTAAAACCAGGATAAAATGGCATTCACAGATGTTAAGACCAGAAGAATAAAAAGTGTTACAATTCATTCTGACCTGGACAAAACAGGCCACAAAATTTCACTATAAGAATCCACGTCAACAATAAAGGTATGATTTTCAAATTTAAAGTTTACTGAAACAATGTAAAAAGTTGTGTAGACTTTCAGTATACATAGCATTAATTTTAGCTTAAAACAAGTCAATTTTACTGAGTTTTATAACGAATGGGCATTAGTCCCTTAAGACAGAATGACTATCTAAATGGTGTTTTGAACTAGCTGAACTAATCCTATTTTAAACTGGATTTCAGATAAATCACAGCAATGATGTTGTACGTGACAAAGCCAGGAGAAGACATTTTCTTGGGGGAGGGATGGATGAGAAAGGAAAAACAAAGGACAAGAAATACAAGGAGGTAAAAGAAGGAAAGATAAAGCAAAATATACTAAGCTACGTGGAATAAGAGGAATGCGAGAAGTGGAATAATGATGCTAAAAGGCAACACTAGAAAAGATTTGCTGCAATCTATTAAGAAACATAGGATAAACTAAATAATGTTTATGAAAATTACATCTCAGTGTATTAAAATGTTTATAACTAAAAATGGCATGGAGTAAAACAGTGAATGCTATTTCTCTCAATTGGAGTGAGGACACTGTGGAAATGACATGAATATTTTCTATATCAGTCAGTTGCTGACAAATAAACTTTGGCTTATGAAGAGATATCTTTATGAATTATGAGTCTTTTAGAACACTGGAGTTCACCTTAACTATGTAAGAAATTTAAATGCTTTAAATGCTAAACATTAAAAAAGAAAGGAACCCTGACCAGTTAGTAACATTGATTTCACAATGTGAAATGATCTACTTCAATCTGAAACCAAAGAAGCCAAAATCATAGCACCAAGAAGAAAAGCAATCTTATAAAAAAGTGTTAAATCTGCAGAAGAGAAAAATCAATCAAATATCAAACCTACAAACTATTCTGAATAATTTCCTGTTCATATTACCAATCTGAAAATGTCAGCCCATTGTTTACAAGTTCCTTTCCTCTTCCGGCATACATTGGACCACAGAGACAACAATATCTGAATTCTCCTGAAGACAGAACCTTTTTGTAAGCTTACTGTCACTCAGCCTAAAGTGTGGAGGCTTCCCAACAGAGTTGTATTTATAGTATAAAAGAGGCAGATGGGACTTTGTAACTGCCTTCTTATTTCATCATGCCAAAACATCCCTTGGAAAAACCACATTTAATTTCAAATTAAAAATATAAAAGAATCTTAGGGCTTGTATACATAGTATTTCCCACCACTCCAGCTACACTGATTTAGTTACAGTAGTCCCTTAAACAGACACACTTAAACCAGTTTAGCATATAGCAGTTATGTTTAACTAGATAAATTACCAGATTAAACTAATGGAGCTGAAGTACATCTTAAGACTATTTAAGTGTTCCCACATTAGGAACTTGCATTGGAGTAAACAAATAATTTCAGTTACACTGTAGCAAGATTTCCAATAACGACAATCTTGTAGACAAGTTTCACTTTATTCCCCAAAATCACCATATAAGCAAGCATATAAACTATCAAACGTTTATGTTTAATTTCTAACCACAGGAGTATAAAGTCTAAAAGAACAGGCGTGTACAAGATATAATGCAATTAAGACTAAAAAAATCTTACCTTTATTAGATTTGGATGACTTGTTCTTGTTAGGTTTAAAACAAGAGCCCTTTGATTTATCTTCTCTATCCTTAATAAATTTCTGCACATCATCCAATGAAAGCTTTTGAAGGACAACTACAGGCTTAGCTCCTTTATTTAGATCTTCAACTAGCCCAATCTTCTCTACTTTGTCCTTCTGTTCACCTTTAAATTCAGTTTTCCTTGACTCCCGAGTGACATTGCCATCTTTATCACGCTTGATTTTTGGAATGACAAAATGTTTCAATGTGCCAGATCTTGCCCCCAACAAATAACTGGGAAACTCTGCTTTATTGTCAGCATGTGCTTTATTACTATCTACTTTACTCTTATTACCATCTGTCCTTCGTTCATCTTTGCTGTTGGGTGATTTAAAACCAGGTTTATCAGGTCTTGATTTACTAGAATCTCCTTTACCTTCCTGTTTAATGCGAGGGCTGTCAGGTCTTGATTTCTGATCCCCAGAAGAAAACCTTTCCCTTGATTCACCAGACTCATGTCTATGTTTCCTTTCAAATTTCTCAATTTTTGAACCATCAGATTTAATACTATGCTTAAAATCATGTTCATTTTTGTTTGAGGATCTCAAATATTCAGGCCTTCTAATCTTGGATGGATCTCCTCTGTATCTCTCTGATTCCTCCCTGTCCTCAGATCTTTGTTTAAGGCTATCATGGTCACGCCTCAGTGTATCAGAAACTGAATGTCCATCAGGCCTTTGTTTTGTTGGATCAGATCTACCTTCAGATTTTATCCTTGAAGGATCAGATTTCATATCTAGTTTATGCCTAGATATTTCAATTTTCTTATCTAACAATGGTTTACTTGGGTCCCTCCTGTTGTCGTGTCTATGTTTTGGCATTTCAGGCCTGCCCTCACTCTTCTGTTTTGGCGTTTCGGGCCGCTGCCTTATTTCCTGCTTGCCATTATTTTGTTTTCCCTCATTTTGTTTCATCTCCATTTGCCTGCTCTCATTTTGTTTTGATTCTGTCTGTCTGTTCTCATTGTGTTTCACTTCCATTTGTCTGCTTTCATGCTTGCTTTCATGTTTAG
>NW_010525877.1:1875-3655 GCF_000687285.1 Phaethon lepturus | reverse complement strand
CGCTGGCCAGCCAAGCCGTGAGCTGTGGGGTTTCAAGGGGTCTGCACCTCGGAGTTTTATAGGCTTCGTCTGCTCGTTACTTCCTAATTGCAGTTGAGTTGTTTGGCCAAGTGACAGCAAACTGCCGGGTCACAGCTGATGCCTGGATGCGTCCCCGTTTCTGACGCACCCATCCCTGCAGCCCAGCTATTCAGGGAGCTTTGCGACAGTAAAATCCAGCGTTCATTGCCCTCCCTTCCAGCCTGCCCCAAAACGGAGGTGGGAGGAAGAAATCGGTGCTTCCCCATCACCGCCTGCCTCTGGCCGTGCAGAGGGGCAGCAGCTCACCTCCCCGGGCACCGGAGCCGGGCACCGGAGCCGGGCACCGGCGTCGCAGGCGGTTTCCTGCAGCAGCAAAGAGGAGAAGCCACGAGCTTGATTTATCCGTCAGGACCCACCAGCCTTCCCAGCAAAACTTCTGGTTTCCTAGCATACCTCTGGATTATTTGGTACGTGAGAAATACGCTATTGCAGCACTGGATTTTTAAGTTATTATTTATTTTTGGACAGTATAAGCATCTCCCCAGCACGTGCTTCTTCTCCGCTCTGGCCCCAGAGCAATGCCCCCATACCCGCTCTCACTTGGAAGCTGCCTGGGCTTGGTCACATTATAGCCCTGGGAAGGTAGATGGGAAAGGCATCAGGGGTGGTGGCTGCAGAGGCAAGGAAGGAATTTGGGTGTGTTTCCTCTGGAGTAAATCTGGCTTAAAATTATGAGCGTCTCTGGATTCTGTTAAAACCCTGAAAGCAGCGCTTGGTTTTGTTGGCCAAATCGAGCAGCACTGTAAAAGCTGGTGTAAGGCTGCACCTAGATGAAGGACCCCAAACCTGGGTGACCTGCAGAGCCATGCTCAGCCTTGGCCGCTCCCCAGGGCTTTCCTGGCCATCACCCCCCTGCGTCATCCAAGGGTGGGGGAGTCTGGACCCAGACTGAAGCCCACTGGGTATTTTGGTATGGATGAGGACACAGGTCCTTCTCCTCCCCTCCATCCCTGGGAGCTTCTGCTCAACAGCCCGTGGTCAGCCCGGGGTGGGTGCCCTGGTGCATCTGACCTCTGCCCATGGTCACCTTCCTGGTCACCTTGGTCGCTGGGAGCCAGCTCTTCCTGGAGCCTCCCCTTCTCCTTACCCATCCCCACTGTTAAAGCCAGATTTATCAGACCAGTGAGTTTTGCACCAGCAGCTGAGCCTCACGGGAGTCTGTCTGTCTGTCTGTCTGTCTGTCTGAGCGGGCTGTGCTCTTGCCTGCCTGCGGCTGCTGGGGTTGCCCAGCGTCCCTGGATCTGCAGGAGGCTCTGCCCAATGTGGGGAATACATGTAGGAGCTGCCTGAGCCTGTTGGCTTCCCAAAGCAAGGAGATCCCAAGGAAGCTCTGTCCTGGCTGGTTTCCTAAGCCAGGCATTAAACGCCTGGTGTACCCTAGGGAAGGGCTTGGAAGGAAAGTGTGCTTAGGAGTGGAGCCCTGAGATGGTCCCGCTCCTGCCCCGACCAGCCTTTGCCAGCCCACTCCAAGCCCTCAGGTCCCCAGAGCCGTGAGAAGGATTCCCACGGGATCCAGGGGATGAGGGGAAGGGAGAGACCCGGGCAGACGGGCGGTGGGCAGAGCCGCAGCCGAGAGGCACGTCCCTTGCTGTGAGCTGCGGGCCATGGGGCTCACAGGAGGAGAGGGCCGAGAGGGAGCTTTAAGGAGTGATTAACGGCCTCAGCCGCAGCCGGGCCACGGGGCAAAACAACCCAATTA
>NW_010525877.1:0-1863 GCF_000687285.1 Phaethon lepturus | reverse complement strand
ATAAGCCGCCGTGGCAGCTACGGGTTGACCTGACCCCCGGCTTTGGAGCGAAGCGAAGGTGGGGACAATGGGGACACCCCTTGAGCCCCACTCGCGCCCTCCACGGCAGGACTCTGGGGCTCGGGCCCGGAGTGGCCCCGGCGCGGCTGACAGGAGCAGCCCCCCCTCTCGGCATGGACTTCCAGGAACGCCGCCGTTAACCTCTCCCGCTAGGCAAATCGTAGCCATCGTCGGTTTAGGGGAGAAATTGGATTTGCCTTGTAATCTAATCGATGTTAAATAACAGTAACTCTGACTCCGAGGCTCTATGTTTAAAGTGCTGTTGGGCTCTGGGGAGCATCGGAGTTATTTAATCTAATGAAATCACCATCACTGTCTAACGAGGGTGCACCACGGGGATGTCTTTCCTGGGAAGGAAGGCAACGGTTAAATAATTGGCGTTATTTTAAATAATGCCCTGGCCATTTGGCATTATTTTAAATAATGCCAAAATAATTGGCATTATTTTAAATAATCCCTTGGCCAAATACCCAGCCGGGGAAAACGGGCAGAGTGCAGTAAGTTGAAGGTTTCACCTGGGAGGGCCCCGGGGCTCTGCCTGCATCTCTCTGGCATCGTTCTAACGGTAACCCCCATGGCTGAAGACACGGTGGTGGTGAGCACGGGCCCTCTTGGGCGGGCTGGGCCACACCGGTGCCTCTTTCCCCTTTTTCTGGCCCAAGCAGGAGTTAACGTTTTTTAACCCATCCCAGTCCTTCATCCTGCATCACGACTTGCTGTGCTACCCGCAGCAGGTTGCTCTCCACATTGGCTCTCCCTGCGGCGGTCCGGGCTGTGTTGTCTGCTGCTTTTTAAGATGTCTTCCCCCAGACCTGCAGTACTTTTTTCGTTTTCATCAAGCAGTTTTTCCTTATCTCCTTTTTAGAGGGAGATAGGACCTGTTCCAGTTCGCATTTCCCGTGCTGGCTTCGCAGAAATTTCTGAGCCGCCAGTCGATTCAGTCATTACGGAGCAAGCCGAGCTGTATTGAGCTGGTTGCTTTCCTACACGCTGAACCTGCTGTATCCAAATATATTGGAGTTATATCAGCAGCGGGCAGGGACTCTGCTGCTGTCAAATGCCAGCACGGCTGTACCCTGTGTAACCGGGGGAGTGTTCCTTCCCTGTAGCGCGTGCTCTAATTTCCCATTATTATTTCTTTAATAAGACTGATACTTACTGTACATCGCTCATTTGCTGCTAAAATTGGAGCCATTAGAGCAATAAGTGGCAATTACCTTTCCGAGCGGTGTGGCGTGTGAACCCAGCGCGGTGCCTCCCCGGAGGGGGGGCTGAGACCTGCCTTTCGGGAGCGAACGCCCGCGAGCAGCGGCGTTAACGCCGGAGCAGCTTTGTTGGGACAGCTGGGTGCCTGCCGGGGGGGCCCAGCATCCTCTGGAGGGAAGACTTCACCCGTGGGTGCTGGGAGAAGGACAGATCTGGCTTGATGTCTGTGGATTGTGGCTCTGCATGTGCTGCTTGAGTTCTCTCGGGACACGGTAGCCATCCCATCCAGCGGCCAGGCTCCTCTGAACAGCCTGTCCTCAGGGAGTGGCTTCTTCCCTGGAAAACAATCTCTGTGCTGGGGAAAAAAAAAAAGCAAACAACAACAAAAAAGAACGAGGTCTGGTAATTTAATCATATTAAGTGCTCCTAAAATCACGTCTGCGCTGCACAACAGCGTGCCAGAGGTCTCTGGAGGAGCAGATGCCGCAGGACCGGTGAGGACGTGGTGCAGAGATGGGGCAAAGGAGGGATTTCGGGAGGAGGGAGGGTGAGAAGGGCCAGCAGGGAGGTCCCAGCGCCCCGCACACCGTCCTGTCC
>NW_010525876.1:0-2452 GCF_000687285.1 Phaethon lepturus | reverse complement strand
GCCCGGTCCTGCGGCACCAGGCGAGCAGGGGTCCTGCAGGAGCGCCGGCCGTAGGGCTGAGGCGTGGCGAGGTGCGGAGTGAGGGAGCGGCCGTGCCATTCTCTTCTGGCTGTCAAAACGAGCCCGATGTTGAAGTTAAGAAGAGCTGGGAATGCCTGAGTATTGTCAAAACGTGGGTGGATTTGTAAAAGTTGAGAGGACTGTGGAATCACGAGTAATTCAACTTCATAAACTGAAAATAAACGAGAATTTTACTATACCAACAAGTGTTGCCTGTCCCATCTTAATGGTGAAGGTCAGGACAGAGGTAGGCAAGAGCCCCATGCCTCTGGTATTCCAGAGGTCCAGTTCAGAGAAGAACCTGTATTTGCTTCACATCTGCCATACATGCACACCTAGAGGGAGTACGGGCAAGAAATACTTAATGAGTTGCGACCACCTTTTAAATGTCAAGGTTCTTAAACCAGGCCATTGCATTCTATAGGAACAAAAAAGGATGTGCTTCCTACAGAGGAATGCCTGCTGGCATTCGTTGTTGGTGTTTGTTCCACTGCACACAACTCTTTGATCTCCCTTTGCCTTGCTAACCAGATTAATTTTGAAGTCAATGTAGTTGTTAGCTTGTGGCTTATATACTGTAGAGGAGATGAGTGATGTGGAGATCAACCCTGTGACTAACAAGTCGTTCAGGTCATCTGTAATAGTACTTCTGAAGCCATAGTCTTTAATTTGGGGTTTGTTGGGTTTTTTTTTGTTAAATGAAAGGACCTGAATGGAATCATAGTTCTCTGCCATTAATTTACTGACATTTTGCTATGACCCTACCCTTTCCAAGGCCATATGCTAAAGGACTAGTTCCAGGTGGTGACTGAAACTTCCCCTTGTGTGGCTAAGCAGTGAAATTACATTCTCTAATCTGAAGTCTATTTCTTGATTGTTATCATAGTTACTATGTGTGTATATATAGATACATATACATGTGCACAGTATATATACATGTATATAATAAATAGTATGATTGGTGTTGATTAGCATTTCTGTTTTTCAGCAAGGAAGTATGAACAGCAGCAGCAGCCACCAAAACAGACTGAAAGCGTACAGCTCTCAGTGGAATGAAGTCCACAGTTGTAGGCACTCAGGTTGTATTTCCAGCGCTGATGATAAGAGTCAGTGTGAAGCTGTTTTCAATGCCTCTTAATTGATACATAGCTGAAGGCAAGGAGGAAAGGAAGGAGACTCTCCTAAAAACTTTGTTCTCAGTAGCTTTTCTCTGAGCCCCATGAAGTAAACAGGGTGCCTACTGAAACATTCAGCGTGACAGCGCCCAACACAGGGCTGACCTGCTCAGAGAAACCTCTGAGGGTAGAGAAGGGTGGTCTTACCAGTGTTTTAAATTATTTCTCTGCTGGCACCTTGGAAATCAGCTCTTACCTTCTCTGGTAATGGCACCCTAGAGAAAGCAAGGCAGTACCTATCTGCCTGGAAACCTTTTTGTTCTGTGATCGCGCATTGTTGAATTTGCTGAATGCGTTCAGTGAAGGTGAATGAAGATACTGCGGCCTTACTGCCCAGCGAAGGTGAACAGCTTTGAGAGCCTGGAGCATTGCTGGCAGTAGCACAGAAAGATTCTGCTCTCGTGGGTTTATACGGAGGTTGCATACGCAATAGTGTGAACCTTTCCTGGAGAAACTTTGAGAACTGAGAAGTACACAGAGAACTGCATGTCTAGAAGACACTTAAAGGAAATACTGTAATGTTAATAGCAAAGATGGTTAGCTTAATTTAGTCAAATTGCTTTAAAGAATGGGATTGTCTATAAAAATTTGGGTAAATGGAAAGATCACAGTTTATCCAGAAGAGACATCACACCTCAGTTACTTTTTTCTTTCTAAGTAAATCACAAAATCAGTTAATTTAAAGAATACTGCAGAAATTACTTCTTAATAAAAGCATCTATTAACGGAAACTACTTGGAGCTGTATGATCCTGTAATTTGTAATGTGACATGACTTGAGTAGGCCAAGTGGTGAACAGAACGCTAACGAACAGTGGGGAGCTGAAAGCGTATGCTCCGAGTGGGTTTTTTTCAAGTTTGCGCTAAAAGATACTAAGTCTGGGACCAGCGGTAAACAGCGCTGCAGTTCCATCTTCTTTATTAGATTGAAATTATCTGTACGTTGGAATCTGTAGGGACAGCGCAACGTGACCTGGGCTGCACAGACTGCAGCAGGAGGTGGCTAAGCTGGTGTGCCTGGTGAGAAGGGCTCGTTTGGGTGAAGCCTTGCCACCTTTTTTGCGGGCGCGTGTGGCCCCTCTTGCCCCCTCCCCCGCCTGTCACTGAGGGAAACGGAAGCGGAGCTCAGCGGGGCCGAGGGCCGGCGGGAGGAAAGCACCGTTCCCACGCGGCGACGGGGAGGAGGAAGGCCGCAGAGGACGCGGCAACCCCCGCGCC
>NW_010525875.1:1957-6672 GCF_000687285.1 Phaethon lepturus | reverse complement strand
ACGTGTGGATGTAGCGCTTCAGGACATGGTTCAGGGGGCATGGGTTAATGATGGGACTCGATGATTTTGAAGGTCCCTTCCAACTGTAATAATTCTGTGATTTGAAGTTGTTAAGTCTTTTCTCTCTTCTCTTCTTTCACCCTAGCAGACAGTCTACTTTCTTGTCTGCATCTCTTTGTACATCCACTGTATTTCAATATTCTGGACTCAACAGTCAGTCTTCTGCTTTGAGATACCTTAAATCTACTCCCTCTTTCAGGCAGATACTCTAAGGTGATGCATTTGCCACCAACACAGTCCCTCACGCCAAGAGCAAGAAAGACTTCTGAGGCCTCTAGCTTGTGGCAAAGTTCAGCTGCAAATTTTACATTGTGGGTGAAAATGAATAAATATGAAAAGTGTTGTTACATCCTTATCAATCTTGCTCAGGTCTGAGATCCATGAATCAGAATTTGAATACAATTTTTATTCCTCCACCCCCAAATAACCTCTGTCATTAACAGGGAAATTTCAATCTTCCAGTGGATTTGTCCGATGCCTGAGCAGCTCTACAAGTCATACATCAGGGAGGATCAACACAGACCAGTATTAATAAACTACTTTTAGGAAAAACAAATAATTAGGTCTCTTTGGTCAAACTGATTAATCATCTTTCACTTTGTGCTGATTTTCTACATATACCTATCTGTTTAAAGAGTAAATTGCTTAAGAGCTTTTAGTTTCTGGATGAACCTCTTGCACCTGCATCACCTTCAATGTGAGTGACTACAAGCAACAGCAACTCATCCTTGTTTTCCTCAAAGCCATTCAGCCTTTTCTCGAGTGTTTGCAATCAGATTTGAAGCACAGGATCCAAGGACAATTTATCTGTTTTCTGATGCTCATTGGTTTCCGTTGACAACAGGAAAATTAAAGAAAGGCACAAGTAAAACAGCTCACTCGTCTATCTCAACTTCAGTCAGATAAAACTTGATCTGAAGTTAACCTTGGAATTGATAACTTAATGGAACAGTTATTCAGCTGACAGCTAAAGGTAAAACCGGGGCCGGGGGGAAGAGACCAACAGGAGGAAGGCTAGATATCCAAGAACTAGATGTGAGATGACTAACTATCGATGTCACAATGTAATTTCACCTAAATACAGTACAAGTATTTACAAGATTTCTTGACAATATGTCAGTCAATGCCAAAGCATTCACAGGAGAGAGAACAGGATAGACATTCAGAAAAAACATGTGAACACCAAAGAATCTCAACCTTCAATAACATCTCACATTTTCTTTAAAGTGTTATAATTAATTGGAGTGTAGACTCTTCAAAGTGTAAATGCATAGCTCCCATTAGCACTAATGGAAGTTAGACACACTCATCAACGGGAGAATATACTTCTATCTTTACAAAAGTAATCAGTGTGTCACAAAGCTGTATTTTTCTTAAGTTATCACTTGCATGTTATACAAGCTGAGTACAAAGGTTTACATTCATTTAAATTCAAATTATGCACTTAGAAAAGACTTTTCCTTCACCGGAAGGACTGAATGCTAGAAATCAGTTTGCTATTATGCTAAAAAATACATTGCAAAATGCACTACAAATAATTACCCTTATAATTAAAGGTTGTCATTGTAAAATGCTTTTAAAAATCCCATTATTAAAAGAACTTTTCACTGCTGTTCTGGTAAGGATGTAATCACATGATTCCTTTCTGTGGTCCTTTATTTTATACTTTCCTGAGGAATTGTTATGTTTTTGTCCACCAACAAACTGTTTTAGTAAACCTAGATTATCTGTTTGGGGACAGACTTTTTAGTAGGGCCTGTTGTGATAGGACAAGGGGTAATGGTTTTAAATGAAAAGAGGGTAGATTTAGACTAGGTAACAGGAAGAAATTTTTCACAACGAGGGTGGTGAAACCTTGGCACAGGTTGCCCAGAGAGGTGGTAGATGCCCTGCCCCTGGAAACATTCCAGTTCAGGCTGGATGGGGCTCTGAGCAACCTGCTCTAGTTGAAGATGTCCCTGCTCACTGCAGGGGAGTTGGAGTAGATGACCTTTGATTCCATGAACATGCAGTTACTCATGTCTTCATAAAAATGGTGAACTGGTGGCATTTCTAAAAAGCAAACAAGTGGATATTTACTTTTTTCATTTATTCAGTAAATACTCTGACAAAGCAGTAAGCTTTATTCTTCTTGAGGAGTGGGGAAGAGGGAGACCATGATCAATTCATGGAAAGCACTAAAAGTCTTACAGACCTATAGCCTCTCTCTCTCTTTTCTGACACTATTTGTTCATTAAGATTACCTCCCTCCAAAAAGATTAGAGTCCAGTTTTTATTCCAGCTCAAGCTTCAACACTGTTTAAAAAAAACAGCACAACAAAAAAAAATCAGAAAGCATTCTGGAGAAGGCATGCAACAAACCATCTTTGCCTGCCATATCAAACCAGAGTTTCCCTATGTTCAGCACTGTACACTCGGTAGCACTGTCAAAGTCAGCTAATAGTTTCTCAGTATCACGTTCCCTATTTGCTGGAAGACCAACTGCTTATCCTGAGCTCTGAGCATTCCACGCTTGTCTAAACATCGACTAACACATAGTTAGGCAACTTCCAAACAAGGAACTCCACAAATTCTTCTATCCTTAAGAAAAAATGTTATTTTGCAAAGTCTTGTGTTTAAGTTAGTATATACTAAAGAGCATCATAGTGAGTTGTGCATGCTCAGCACTCCCCAAAAAATCAAGTTTTATGTTGTTATGCAAATACTTATTTTTTCTATTCCACAAATAAAACATTATAAACTGTTATTCAGCAGAGGCATTACATTTACTAGCAATACCAAAAACCCCAAGCCTTTTTGAAATTCTAATTCAAAATTAATATCTATATATTCTGACTTCATTTAAACTGAAACATCATTTTTTGAATCTCCATAATAGTTTAAAAATATATTTGATTATGTATGGAAGTTCAGTATTAGATACTAAACCAACAGGTATTCACATAGTATCTACATACCTCAATGTACCCAGTTCAAGTTATTGAATAGAATTGTTTCGAGAAGTTTTGCTCTGAAGCTTTTTATGTTTATTAAACAAAAAAAGGAAGCAGAGAATAAGATGGATACTAAGTCAATCTCCACCCATATCCTTACTAAGAACTAAAATAACTTTCATCCAATGCATAACCAGTGTTGGGAATTAGGAAATTTCATGGTTTTCAACAAAGGTACTGTCTTCAACATGGTGTTCAGAAACTCCCACAAACCAGCCAGGAGTCAAGCTATTCATAATATTGTTTCCCTGCTCTCACCTCTGTAAAGTCTTACTCTCAAATAAAAAGAAACTGTATTTCAAGTGTAGTTTTATTTCCTCAGAGTTTAGCCTTACCTAATCCAAAAAACCACCAAGCAGCCACAGAAAGAAATGCAATTTCTTGCACAGATTTGTTCATTTTCATAATGAGGAACGGAATAAAAGATATTGTTAATTCAAGATACATTTTAATCTAGTGGTGAGGCAATCAATGGCTATGTGTTGTAGTACTCAGGATAGACACATACTATACTTTAAAAAGCGTTTGATTCAAATTAGTAAAAGATCGCTCTGAAGATGGCAATGAGACAGAAAGCATTTAGCCCTGAAAGACATCGTGTCTGCCTCTGCTTCCATATACAACACACCAAACGGGGTGGGGTGGCAACAACAGTACCTCAAGTAAAAAAATTGTGCATCTTGCAGCTCTTTTTCAATACTCTTTGCCCTCTGACACTAGCTAAGCAGTTAAAAATATAATTTAACTTTATAACTTCTACTGGAATAATAAAGCAGTACTATTCTTATTGCCATTAAAGTGACATGCATGGTCTAGTCAAGGTCTTCAAAAATAGAGTTTTGAGGCCAAATTATTTTCACCTAAACTTACCACAATAAGAGCTCAAGAAATAGCTGGAAAAGAGAACAGAGTATTAAAACAGAGAGGAACATTTATGTAACACTTTATATGATAATTTTAAATTGCTAAAAAAAGAAAGGACTAACTTGCTAGAACAGTGAGTCCTTGCCTCTAGGAGGACAAGGAACAACACTGGACATGAAAATGGAAAAAATATTTAAATTCATAACTTAACATAAATTTAATTACATGTGCAGTTACCCAGAAAGAAAAGAAGTAGCATCCACCTTTGAACCAGCTCATAACAGGAGCCCATTTCCATATCTCTGTACATCTGGAATCTACCAGAAAGCACTGGAAAAACTGCAGGTTATAACATTAACTCTGCAACTGACTTCCATGAATGAAACGCGACATCATAGTTTGGGTAACGTATAATGTTGTTTGGAGCTATAATTGATAATATGACTTAGAGCCTCTTTCTCTAAATTGCCCATAGAGATTACCAGAAAACAAAATACTGGAGAGTGCAAGCATCTTTATTCCAAATCAGAAAAAATTGCAAATCTTTTTAGAAAAGATTCCTCATAGTTTCAAATAGAATATATTGAAATATTTGTTTCTAAATGTTGAACTGTTCATTCTAATACCAAAATACAGCATTTTTGCATTAATATTTTGAACAAGTAATATACATGAAAATAACCAAGAAATGTCAAAATGAAATTATTACACTAAAGAGAAGATTTCAACATTAGAAAAGAAAACATGTTATCTAAAATGTGAAAAAGCTAAAGCGAACTATTTAAGTATTTTTCACAA
>NW_010525875.1:0-1926 GCF_000687285.1 Phaethon lepturus | reverse complement strand
ACTCTTTCATACAAAACTTGCAAGCGAAGACTAACAAAATAAAAAAAAATTCAGAAAAGTTTTCTGACAAAAATATCTTCAGCCAATCATAATTGTCACTCTGATTCTAACTCATGCCAGTAGTACCTGAAAAGTTGCCTAGTGACCTTTACAGATGAGCTGCCTCAGTCAAGATCCTGGTAACAAATACATAAAAATTCTGTAATGATTATTCAGATAAACTGACCCATTTTGGCAGACATGACTTAGGACATAACTCCAGGCCCAAGAAGAAAAAGAACAGAAGCTGCCTCATCCGAGAGATGGCTGCTCTAGGATAGGGTCAACAACTATTACTTTTGAAGCTATTACAACTAATTCTCATGTAGTGCCTGTCCTTCAATAATATATATTAACTTACCTGCTTGATGTTTATTTTGCTATTACTTACAATGAGGACTCTAAACTCCTGGGCTTTCATGGCCACATTTTTAAAGTTTCAAGTACTTTCAATTTTTACTTTCAAATTGCAATTCACACATCTGCAGCAAACTTTAGGCTTCCAAGCAGCTTTAGCTGAACTTAAAAATCAATATTCCACAGGCAGAAGAAATTTTGTCAGCCATATGCCTAAAGTAAGCTGCAAGTACAGAAAGCACACTCTACATTTACCTTTGAAGCACTTGCCAAATAAGATGGTCTTCATTCAGCAAGTTCTCAACTACAGATAAAAAATCCTCACAAAACCAAAGGTTTGCTTTTTCCCTGAGAAAAATATTATTGAAAACCTCACCAAAAACTGGGTTAAAGTTTAATTGCTCTCAGTATGGGAGGCCAATATCTAAATTCTGTCAAAAACCTGATTGTTTCTCCTGGTCCTGTGTTTTAGTAATTTCATTTTAACAAAATGCGCAGAATTTAATTATCTCACTAGAGAGCGTAAGGGTTTGCACAGCCCTATTAACGGATCAAAATCATCTATGTTTACGGATTTGGCAAATGATACATGGTTGCTATGATGATTACTAGTTGGCAGAGATCTCACACAAATCGCCTAGAAACTTTGTGTCAGAGTGGATAAACAAATATCAAGTTGCCTCTGATTCATCTCAACTCCGCAGACTCATACAGACAGCATGGGGGCCACATCTGATTTTTGCAACAGTAAATGAAAATTGTAATTAAATCAGACTGTCAAAAATTTAATAATTTAAAGTTTATAACACTTTTGCTCTCATTACACTTCACACATCCCCAGATGAAAACATAGCTACAATGGTAAAGCGCAACTTTTGGCCAGGCAGGTCGCCCCACCAGATGCTCCTTGGGCACTATGTCAGCAGGATTAGGCCAACAGCATGGCGTTGATCCAGTTTCGGGGCTGGCCACATGGGTGATACATCACATGAGTGTCTTTAGCACCAGCCTTATGTCTCTTACTTACCGCTAGGACTGGCTCTTGTCTCTAAAGATCAGAAACGTTACCATTAAGTGGAAATTCTCACTGCCTGCATGAGTCCTGCCAGAAGCTGCCTGGAGTTACAGAATAAAGAGATGTCCTTAGTGTGAAACACATGTCCTGTGGCACTGATGAAGCACTAACACAGGCCTTTGTGCTGTCCGTTGGAGTGTCCTTTCATTTCTCTCTCCTGTCCCTGCCTCTGCTTTCTTTTTACCCAGCTGTTCTCCTTTTTTCTCATTATGTTTTTGTTATTACTTGTTTTATGCTTTTACTCTGCAGATTTCTCCCTCCAGCGCCTTTCCCCTCGAATCCTGATGCACCTAAAAGGAAGAGGTCCAAAGTGCAACAGGATGTAGTTGGGACCAAAACCATGTAACACTTGTGCCATCTCCTCCTGCTCAAAACAAACATTTCTTGGGAGAATTTAACAGAACTGATGCACTGAATAGACACTTGAAAGAAACCTAAATTTTATATATATATAA
>NW_010525874.1:19154-25465 GCF_000687285.1 Phaethon lepturus | reverse complement strand
AGATATAGATATAGATATAGATACAGATATATATCTTTTTTTACCTGTCAGGAGTATTGTAGGATCATGTTGTCATTATGAACTTTGCATCATTCTGTACTATATAAAATTCACTGAACTCATTTCATATGTTCATTAACCCAGTTTATAAAACCTCCAAGATTTCTGAGATAAGAGATTAATGTGTTAATCCATTACTATACATAGACTGTGCATGGCAAAATTCTTATGAATTTTCAATACTGATGAAAAATTTCATCCAAGGTGGCCTTCTTTCCTGTTCAGAAAATTCCAGGAACTTCATTTCAGACATTGTCCTGGGCTTTCCAGTTATGTGCAAGAAGCATCGCAGTATGATCTGTATAAAATATTAACATTTATATTAGATCTCCTTAGCAAAACAGATTAAACACTAAAACATCAGCCAAAATAAGAAGCTTAGGTTCTTATCCAATAGAAAGCAGATGTTGGTCTACAAAAGCATGGACTCTGACCCTCCCAGGGCCCACTGCTCTTTCAGACAGACTTATTAACATTGATCATACAATACTGTACTACTATAGACTGAAAACCGGTTTTCCCAAAGCAGTTCTTCCCCGTTTCACTCATTAAATGTACAAATCAATTTATGCTTGGGAATGGGGTAACTAGCATGTCGTAATACACTAAGCTGTAGATATATGTTGGACAGCATGTATTTTTGTGCTGCCATGACTTTAAATGCCTTTAATTGTGAGGCTTAATAATAACTATCACAGGTTTGCAGACAAAGCTGGGGAAAATGAGAATGTGTTACCGTCAAACTGGGAACCTGCTGCTACCTGTGGACACAAGACAGAAGCTCCCAAACCCACCATACCCAGAGTCACTCACCAAGACACCAGGCTAGACACAAGCTTTGCTTTAAATGGGTTGTGAAGACCAGCAGCTTAATGGCAGACTTCCACACCTTGTCTTTTTTTTCCAACCCCAGTATTCTTCCAATATCATGCCTGGTACCTAACTTCTGTATTTACGTACCGGTCAATGTTTACAGAACCTTGTTCCATTTGGTTATTTTTCCTCTTAAATATTTTCACAAGATAAAAGCTTTATAAAGCAAGAATTCCCATTTTATTACTGTCATTCATTTTCATTACTGTAACTTCTGAAAAAAATTGAGGGAAATAACTAAACAGACCTCCAGAATATTTATGTACTACTTTTGTGAATATATTCTAATCTCTTTACAGGTTACATTCACAAAACTTAATCAACAGCTATATATTTACAGTAGATTAAATTTTTTTTAATTCACTGAAACTCTTACCAGTTGTTAATTCACTGGTTTATGTTAACCTGCAAAATCAGTAAATATTTGTTAGATTTTATTAGAATATATTTTTAACTGAATGGTGTCATTGCTGTTAAAATCTGTTAAGCTATTTATCGGAAACATGTTTCTGAAAAAAAATATTGTTCTTCTATTAAAATAAATGTCAGGGTAAAATTTGGCAGGTATCTTCTTTGTCCATTAGTGAATTTCCTTTTAACATTCCTTATAATTGGTTTGCTTGTTACATTTCTTATATTTTATTAATGGTTGAAATGTTTTAATTTTCCACAACAACAGAAAAGGCACATATGAAGAGCCAAAACCGCCCTCAAAGAAATGTATGCAATCCTGCTGATTTCAGAAGTAGCTGCAAAAACAACTTAGTTAGATATTGTGATCAATATTAAACTTCCATATAATAAATGAAAGAAAATTCCTAGAACCTTGATAACAGGGTGGTAAATTGGACAAGATTAAAAGGGAAACCCCGAGACTGTCCAGAGTGTGTGCTTAAATTCATTGTTCTGTTATCCTTCCAGTGAACACAAGCAAGAATTTTGCTTTAGAACCACAAGAGGTTCAATATTGGGCACAATGGAATATTTAGGATTGAACTGAAGTCAGGTTACAGCACTCGTATTTACCCAAATCTACTTAGTTTTTTATTTCAGGTTAGATGCAGTGTAAGGTTGAGGTTTTTCATGTGGCTAACATCTCTGCCTGGGGATCTACAGCAAATCTAAAAATGCAGAGGTTTATGAAAATACAAATTAATGAGAAAAAGTTAATCAAAATACAGCAAACTCCAGCAAAGGCTTGACCTAAATGAAGAAATGAATGCTTGGGTCAGACCAATCAATTTTTTCTTAGCTCTGTAGCACATTCACAGTGCTACTACTTAATCAGTCACTCCTGACAAAGACCATTTTGAAATCTCTAATGAGGACAGAGACACAGAAGCTGTCAAATTAACATCCATCTATTTCTCAAAGATTGTGTAAAGCAGCAGCACAGCACCAAAATAGTTCAGTTGGCAAGTGTGCAAAATTTATGTTGAAGATAAAGACTGCACATTATCTACTAAGCTCCAAGGGAGCACAGCTGAGTTGTGTTGACTCATTTACCCCAGTCCGGTCCAGAAAAGCAGATTCCTGCATCTTTCAGCATGTAGCTACATCTAAACACTGACATCCCATCCCGTTGCCTCCCGCCAGGCACACCGCGCCACGCGGACCCTCTCCCCGGAGGTACGTCGCACTTGCGCTAATTACACAGCTAGGTGCAGCCCTGCGTGAGCGTGGGGAGAATTTGATTAGTTACGGGCTTTGTAGTACAAATCACAGAAACAAGCTACCAAGCCTAAAATGTTCTGACAGTGATGTTATCTCTCAGGATAGATTTAGATTTCTTAAGGAAATATGAGAAGAGGTCAGAGACACAAGTGTAAGTTAAAAAAAGGAGATGGAAAATTAGTCCTATGAGAAGATGCAATGCAAAATAGTGACACCTCCCAGGCTATCAACATAGGATAAGGGTGCTACAGAAAAACACATCTGGTCTGTTCTTCCCACACTTCTCTGTCTTGAATCACTTACTAAGGGCCCCAAGGTTTTACTATAAAGCCAGGAATTGCTGGAGCAGAAAGGAACCACTGTTGTCTATGTTTCATTTTTCCCCCACCCATAGCCTTTATAATCATTATGGATGGAAATGACATATGAGAGCATCTGTGACAGCCTTGCATATTTAAAGACCTTGCTACATAGAGGATACAATTCTGTGCTGTACTATGAATCTGCTTTGGGGAAATTATTTCAGCATACTTTGCGATAACATCATCAAAATTTGCTAGATTATTGAGAAGTTCTTCAAGGCAGAGTCCACCCAGTTTTTTAAGTTAAAAAAATGTTTAGCACAAGAACTTCAGTTCCCATTTGGTACTCTGTAAAGTAATAAATTTTGAAATGTATGAGGAGAAAATAAAAACTTCCAAAGAAATACAGCTACTTAATAAAAAAATAATTCAAGATATAATATTAATTTATGAAATCAATCATTTCTTTACAATGAGATTTTTTGTTACTTTCTCTACTTTTATAAATTTTAACGTTAGTTACATATATTTGAAGTAATGTATGTGTTTGCAGATAATTCAGAAACTACTGCTGTTTTACATCTGCTATTAACAGTGCACAATTTCCTCAAACAAATTCCCTTAAACAATTTCTAGGCAACATGACAAGGACAGACTTTGTTCCAGAAATGGAGGAAGACAGTGAACTGGGGTGTGTTCCACAGTTTTCTAAAAGGAATACTTTTCTATAGCTCTTCAACTTGACTTAAGTGTAAGCTTAAACAAAACTATTCAAAATGAACTGCAGAAAAAACACACATGTCTTATCAGAAGATCAGGGTGAAGATTGTGTGTCCCTAAGGCACAGACCCTTTGGCACACTTAAGAAGTATGGAATTTTTCCAATAGTCCTGTAAGAAATAGAGGGCAAGGCACATTTGACTACTTTTAGCCACAAGATGCTCTAGCTTTCTGCTGAATGGTACACCTCCATTAAAGGACTTTTTTGCTCAAAAGTCTGGTTTCAGGAGGTTCTCACTCTAGTAAAACAAATCACCTACCCAGCTGGAACAACACATCACACATGCAAGATTAATGTTTGTCCTCTCGTACCTAGTCAGGCAGTTAGGAAAAAGTGCTGTGCAGACTACAGAACGAGGGCCTGATCCTCTATCAGGCCTTTTATGGAAATAAGGCTTTTGTGAGAGTAGAACTTTTCTGAAGTAATGATTGTGAATAAGGCTTAGCTTTATACCTTGAAGGATGAGGCAAATGTCTTTATCTTGCTACATGACTCGATAAAAAAAAAACGAACAAATCTTCCCCTGCAAAGAGTAGTCCAAAAAGTTTGTTTATAAAAGTTTCTACATTGAACAACAAGAAAAATGTCTAAGATGTTTAAATAAGGGGCTGTTTTTCTTAATTTGCTTCTCATCCTAAGCTTGACCTTCTTCCCTCTTCTTTCATATTGTCTGTGGGTGAGTCCTTAAAGAAGCAGGTTTTTTTACCACCAGCCGTACCTGGGCTTAGGCAATAGATCACAGGATATGATCTCTTGTATTATTCAGCATGTATGAAATGGAGTTTTCAAGGGTGCTCCAGGTAGGCTGAATTCTGAAGTCAGTGGAAAGTTTATCATTGACTTCAGCAGCAAATGCCTACACTGAAGCTGAATCACTATGAAAATCTCACAGCACATAAATTATATACAATAAACCAAAAGCTGGACTGGCATCTTGTTAAAAGGCGCATGCAAATCACATGTTTTTGATCCCTCAGGTGGTTCTCTTGGTAAAACTATGATGAAAATAAATGCTACTACTAAGAACATGATCAAGACATTTTTTTATTTTCAGAAAAAAATGAAGAAAACACTTTTCAGTAGTGCTATTCAGAATGGCAAGAGGGACATAAACTTAAATTATCTCTAGTGGAGGAATATACTGTGCTTTAAACACTAATAACAAAAGAAAAAGAATATAAAAAATCACTATCTAGTCTGCAATCTTATTTGCAGAGTTAGAAGTACTTAACAAAGACAGACATAATTATGTATGTACAGAATTATGATTATATCACAGAATCACTAAGGTTGGAAAGGACCTTCAAGATCATCAAGTCCAACCATTAATCCAATGCCACCATGTCCCCTAAACCATGTCCTGAAGCGCCACATCCACATGTTTCTTGAACACTTCCAGAGATGGCGACTCCACCACCTCCCTGGGCAGCCTGTGCCAATGCCTGACCACCCTCTCGGTGAAGAAATTTTTCCTAATATCCAATCTAAACCTCCCCTGGCGCAACTTGAGGCCATATACCCAGACTTTGAGACTTGTTGCTTTCTTGTATCCTTATACATATCAGAAGGGTGCTTTCCAAATCATATTTTTACAAAAACAGTACAAAAAGAAAATCAAGGACATTTCAGATAATTTACTTTAAAGGCTAGCAAAAGCTAGTTTTACCTATAAAATACATAAGATTCAACCAAAACATAAAATTCCTTCTTTTAAAGAATTAAGCTATCTCTGTGTGTCTTCTCGTGTCAAAGCAAAATCCAGTTACAAGTCAAATAACTCAAAGGTCTTTATTTTATCTAGGATTAACAAGCTTTAAAGAAATTTATTAAGATTTTGATTCTTGGGATAATATCTAAAATGGATATATAAAGCTTCATGTGCATAGTTATGTAATTAGTTACATTGAAGTCTTGAAATATTTTCCTTCTTTTTTTTTTTTTTTTTTTTTTTGGAACAACACACCTGAAATTGTTAATTTTCTTATTTACTCTGCAGAATTTTAATAAATTTTCTTACTTACTCTCCAGAATTTTAATGTCCTGGAGAAAAATTTGAAGCCTAACTTTAAAAATTTCATACCAGAAATGGCAAAGAATATTTATTCTGGATATCTAAACCATTGAAATATGTAATAAAAAATTTCACCTGAATATATATTTCTCAATAGCATAGTATTACCATAAGACTAACACATAGTGGAAATAAAGGTATGTTTTCCACTAGCTGATAGTATTATGCATTGCTTAATGCATAGTATGCACAGTCTACGTAACTAATCACTCAGAAATTTTCCATGTCAGGATACCTCAAGCTGAGTATTTTCTTATTTCAAGATTTTGTCCAAAAGCAAAGATTATTTCAAAGAATAAGTTTAGGGAGAAAGTATGGCTTTGCCCACAATAGAAGTTCCTCAAGTCACCTGAACTCAAGAAACCCCATTATTTAGGTTAGAACATAGAAATTTAGCAATATCGTTGATACGGGCAACATGGATATATCCAACTGTGGAAAAAATTTCATGTCTGACCATTCCGAAAGGTTGTAGCTCTCATACATAGTGTGTGCTATTTAATAATTAGTGGAAAAGTGTTGAACCGCTGTGTTCAGTCCATGCTTACGG
>NW_010525874.1:2141-19123 GCF_000687285.1 Phaethon lepturus | reverse complement strand
AGGAATGGGTACGTCATTTCAAGCAGACACTGTGTCCACACTTTCTCCACTATCTGTACAGCAGACTTGCACAGAAGAAACAAATTTAGTGGCAGGTCCCAGCACACACGCTTTGTGAGATTTTACCTGCAGTGCCTGAGCTACAGATCTGGGTGTGATAACATAACAGGACCTTCCCAGCAGCTGCTCTTCACAGCAGAAATGAGAGCGGTGAGACTGTCCTTTCTTGCTTCCAATATTCTCCTGCTTGATTTTTTTGAACCCAACCAGTACAAGACAGAGGAAGGCAAACAGGGGTGGGAGGAGAAAAAAAAAAATCCTGGAACTGAAAGATATGGGAGGGTGGAAGAACAGGTTAGAAGAAAGACAGTTACTGCAGTGAGGCTCATTGCTGGTTACTGATGGGACTGAGACAGTCACCTGAGATGAAGAAGTGGGGATACCTGAACCAAGAGGCTAGGAGTAGAGAGGCAGAAAGGAAATAGAGGTAGGTGACATGAAACAGAAGACAATGCAAAACAGATTGGGCTTCACTGGACAAGATTTCTCTAAGATTACAGGTAAAAGGAGATGTACAAAGACCAATTTTTGCTGACCTAAGACTTATCAGTGTATGCCCTACTTGTGAAATCTTCTTTCTCCTTTTAAATTACTGGAGGGAAAGTTATCATTCTGACATTTATGTAAGTGAGCTGAGAACAGAAGGAGGATTTCTGAGGGTGGGGTAATCATGCCTGAAGCACATTAGGATCTTAATTTTTAATTTCATTCCAAGCCATCATGCATTTATTTAAAATAAGCTCTTTCTCATGGAATAATATCCTGCAAAAGAAAAAATAAAATGTCAGAAGAAGTCCTAAAGCCAAATGGTTTTAATTCAACAAAGACATCAAAACAAAGAAATACTAATGCAAAATACTTTCAAGTAAATGTGATAGATATTAAGTTTAGCAAACATTGTTCTGCAATAACTAAAATACCTCCAAAGTTCAGGTTTGATATTCTAAAACAGTCAAGCAAACCTAAAATGTGAAATGTGCTGGAGTCATTAATTCCATCTCAGAAACAAAGAAAAGAATCTCAGACCCTCAGATGAGTCCAGAGAAAGGGAATTTAAGAAGGATTTTCTAGATTTTATCTTCAAGGTTTTGATTGTCTGATTAACTAGAAAAGCAGCAAGAATTCAGTGATGATATAATCACCTATTTATAAATTTTTCAGTATTCAGCTTTCCTTTCCTTCTCTAGGATGGTTGGGCTTGTGCTGCTTTTTTTGTTTCATTTTTCCTTTTGCCTTTGTTTTTGCTTCTTCAGATACAAATTTTGGCAAACATACAAAGTTAAAGGGATGGGTTTTTGTTTTAGCATCCCATCCAAAGATTTCAAAGGAAGAAGCATTAAATGTCTGTTGAGTCCTATCACTTCAGAATGATTGATGATTTTCTTTATAGAGTGTATCCCAAAGTTACATTCACAGAAAAACATTTTGGGTCTGATTTTTTTTTTTTTTTTTTTTTTTTTTTTTTTTTTTTGAGATAGTGAACATCTGTGGGGAATTCATAAACTCTCTTGACTCCCAGTGACTGCAGAGTGGGACCGTGGTTTGTTTTATAGATTTTTGCACAGTGCTTGATCCCATCAAAGCCCCATAAAGTGAATAACAAAGTCTTCCTGCCAATAATGGGCTTTAAATAGTCCTTTTGCCTGAGACTGCTAAAACAGATTCTAAAAAGATGAGCTGAAGATTTTCCTTACAAAATTTCTTTGGCATGCATTACTGAGATGAATATCACAACGATGAACATTTAGGGACTTTGTCAATGAGGAGAATCCACTCTGTAACACAGATACAGGTGCCCTGGAAATGTGTTCATGGGAATTATCAAGGGTCTGCTTTAACTCATCAATAAGAAAGGAGAAAGATACGTAAGAACCTAAGAATAGCCTTACTGGATCACATCAAATATAAAAAATAAAGCCAAGGAGGAGCTATAAAAATAGCTCATCACAGCTAACCAACTATCTCATCTCTGATAGTAACCTGTAAGTGTTGCTTCAGAGAAAAACAAAATCAGGTCAGGCATACAAAGGGCTTGCCCAGCTTTTAGCAAGACACAGTTTAGAGTTCTTCTGAGGCAAAGATGATATTATATCTTTGGTTTTAAATTGCTTTTAATGATCTTTTCATCCATTTATTTGTTCATGTTTATTTTGGTTGTAGATGTACCACTGCAAGCTCCCTTCTTCTATTTCATCTTAAGGTTGTCTGGATCTCTTGCCATTTGAAGAATGACGTTCAAAAGCAAACAAAATGTGTGATGCTTTAACTTAAAATTCTGTGCACTGCGACTCACAGATAGGGTGATAAACTTATTCTCTGTCTTGAGTGTAAAATGACCTTGCCCATCAGTCAAATGTCCTAAGAGTAAGAGCGCTAACTTGAGTTACAAGAGCATTAAAGCCTTCCCATTCTCTGACTATGTGCACAGATATTTAATTTCTGCTCTCATCACATATTTAGCAACTAATAACCTGAAAACACCTGACAGATCAGCACTACCCAATGAACTTTGCTGGAATTCAGCTGAGGAGCTGGCCATCAAGATTTCCTTTACTGTAGATGGTGAGAAAAAGGGAACAATTCATGTCATCTTTAATCTAAAAGATCTTGTCACCTACAGTAGATTAGATGATTTAGATGTCTATGTTCCGCAAGTGACTATTTCTCTCCTTTGGCTAAAAAGGGGAATGTTAGTATCTAACACTGCGGGCTTATAAAGTTATGGATGTGCTGGGGACAATGAAATATGAAAGGATAGTCTGTGTTTTTTTCTGAATCACTTTATTGCTAAAAACATTGTAAAGCTGATAAAAATAATGTGACCTATTGCCTTTTTCTGTCAGTGACCTTACATTTTTTCATATATTTTTGTATTTCTGGTTTGGTAAGAAGTTATACCCATACGTGCATGCACATATTCTTTTTTTTTTTTTTTTTCATATTCTTTCTTTTTTTTCTTTTTTGACAACCGTTAAAGTATTCTGAGAATAGAGGAAAAAAGAATGTTTCCTTTTAGATAAAAATCATTCTGATTTAGTGGTTTCACCATAGTAAGTGGTTAATTATTTATTATCTTTTCTGAACAAGTAGAGTAGAGTAGATTAGCTTTAGGATTTTTCTAGGCTTAATTTCCTCCCTGGAGAAACTTTTGTAGGGGGACACATGTTTGTAGGACAATAAAATCCTCTAAATTTTATTACTATATTTACTATCTTTCACTTGTTCTATTTCAATTAAGAATATTAAATAATTACACTCAAGGACAACTATCAATAATTGTGCAAGTTAGGATAAAATTACCAGAACTTTCTGACTTCCTGAGTCAAAGCCTAAGTCCACCTGAACAGTTGCAGAGGTCAGGAGAATTTTTATTCCACAGCCTGTGATGTTTCAAGCTCTGCCACTGATTGGTTTATGTTTTTCTCTGCTGTGTTTGATATCACCCCTGAGACCCAGTTCTGCAGTAAGAATATTTGGGGGTTTGTTTGAAAATCACCGAGGCTGTTAGTACCAACCTTTATGGGATGACTTATTCTAACTGACAAATTATCTGAAGTATAGCTCCATGTGACTCTTCCTATGTCCTGAAATAGAAGCAGTCAATGTTTGATTGATTGAGTTTTGCTTCCAAGACCTATATGTTTTGTAGGCCGTTATAATTTTTCCACACGTGAAATGAGATATATTCACTTTTCTGAGACAACTCATAAAATTAAAAGGACCAATATTTTGAATAATTCAAAGTTTATCAGTCAAACAACTTTTACAATCCTAAACCGAAGCCCACTGAAGTGGATCAACGTTGATCAACTTTATCTCAAAGACGACAGAGGAAATACAGGGGAGAAACAGAGCAAGAAAGAAACCTTAGGTGCCTATAAAGACTACAGAAGAAAAAGTGTTGGAAATATTGATTTGAAACAATTAAATAACGTAACTAACTGAAAAAAAAAAAGTCATTTACTTAGGTAAGGTTAATTTAATAGGGAATAAGATGTTTGGTCCTGTTAACAGACTCTTTAACATTATGAAGTATATCATACAGAAAGTATTCTTGATTACTAAGTCAATAAAAATGTTGAGAGGAAAAATGTAGACAGAACAATGAAGAAATAAGCATGAAAGATTTTCCGTCAAAAAGATTCCTAACTGCATAAATGAGGATGTGTATACCATGCACACTGTAGGAAAATCTGCATTGCTATAGCAGAACTGCTTGTGTTACTTAATTTAACTCATTTGGTATTAAATCCTCTATCTCTACAGCTCCAGCGTATATTGCAGACACACCCAAAAAGAAAAAAGTGATCTTAATTGGGTTTTGATTTTCTAGGGACATTTTTAACTGGCGTAAGCACTTCCTCCTAAATTTTTTCATTTATTAGACAAGCAGTAGCAGTGGACTCTTCAGGACCGTGACATATGGTCTGAACCTTACAATAAGCCACAAAGCCTTCATTAGCATCACTGAAAGATGAACTGAGATACTGGATTACAATTTTTAAATTATATACTATACTGAATAAGGTATATTTTTAAGGTTATAGCAGCATATGTGTTAACAGTTATGTTAACTGAGTAAGTTTTCTCTATTTATCAGGAAACAAGAAGTCCATTATACTGTTCACTCATAAAAACAACACTCTTAGCTAGCATTCTGTGGGGGCATTTATTTCACAAATAGTTTTCAGAACATACTTAATATCAGGGCTATATAAAGGAAGAACATTTTTTTGTTTCCCTTTAACCTCAAGACATTTTCAGAAAGTATTTATTTTCAAAAGTTATTTTCAAAGGAAAGTGAATAGGAGGTTAGAATGTATTTGAGAATTTCTTATCAAAGTCATTCTGATTTGATGCTAACCAAAAATTACTTTTCATAGAAGTTATTTCATTTCACTTTTTAAATCCATGTCACAGTCTGTCATGATTTTTGAAATCACATCCAGAGTGCTGCCATTATACGACCATATGTTTCATCAAGAGAAGGGAATTTTCCAAAACAGGGTAGATCATGCTAATATTATATTTGGTAGAACTTCTACTTCATTTCATAAAAACAAAAAGGTACTTTAATTTTCAGTATTGACGGGGAAGGGGTGTGGGGAGGGTGGTATGCGGGTTGTGCTTGCAGTGCTTCTGAGAAAATAAAAACTGCACAAAACGAGAATAAAAAAGTAAAGGACTTATTTTTCTAGTACTATAATCTCATTAAATGAAAAAAATTCCAAGTATGAAACCTAGTAAGTAGGCACTAATAGTATGTTCTGGGTTTTATAGGTTGCTGAAATAAAATTTATATTCCACTGCATATCGTGAGGAAAAAAAGCTAAAGTAGGAATTTCCTTATTGCATAAGTTCATTTCAGGCTACCTTCGAAAAACTGTGATATTATGTTACAGTAAAGGAGTTTGGGTATATTTGCAATTATTAAAAAATCAGCTGTTTTCCAATAAAATTAATTAAATTAACACAGATGTGTATGTTTAAGATGGCTTAGAGTTTAAACTATTTCTTCCCTTGTGCTTAAGATTCCCAGAGATGATGCTAACTTGTAGAATTTTCAGGACTTCACTGAGAAAAGGGAATGGATCTCTGCAAAATAATTTTCATTCAACATGCGTTCAAACTTTGTTCTTCAAGTAGTATCCAATTTTTTTAACAAATTCAAGAATTTACTTGACTATTTGATACTGCAGCTTGACAGCTATCCCCCCAGAAATATCAATGCAACCTATCTTTCCCCTCCAAGATTGAAATTTAACTGCAAAAAACATGACAGACTATGCATTACTAAAGTACTTAAATTAGTTCCAAATCCACTTTCTAAATAAATTAAAAAAAACAGCGGTTGAGGTTGTTAATACCAAAATGCAGCATCTGTGGCAAAGGCCTAATCAATTTGTTTAAGACTGTCCGGCAGCTTGCCCCATAAGCAACAGTTAACAGCTGATCCTTGTGGATGTTTGTATAATTTCTGCGTATTCTCCACGATTGTACTGTCATAAGTTCAATAACAAATTACAATTTCAGTTTGAAAGATGCACCATATTTTAGGGGGAAACACAATTAAAACATTGATAGACTCAAAGACAATATGACAATTAGGTTTACATGACCAGCAAGGAGCAGATCTGGCTCAGTGATTTAATACAAAATGATCAAGTACATATTTCATAATGACATAATAATTAAAAATTAATAAAAAAATAGTAATACCCTAATAAAAAGTGCTATTTTTCTCTAGCCAAAGGAAATTCTGAAAAACTAAAAAAAAAATGAGGTATTTAATTCCTCCTGATTTTCCACAAGAATTATGTCTAACTTAGCTCCTTTGTTTATCTCTTCTCTTTTCCTTGTCTTCTTAGTAGATGATATGTAAATTCCTAAGTTATCTGACTTTTATATGAACCAGAGATAAGAAACTGCCCTCCGACTGGGATAGAAATGAACCTTCTGCAGTCTACTCTTATGGCACAACATGGAAATTTCCATGGAAATTTCAGCATCATGAAAAAGCTTTCAAAAGAAGGGAAGGGAAGGGAAGGGAAGGGAAGGGAAGGGAAGGGTGAAAAAGAAAACTGGGAAATTATTTGGTTTGTTCAAATGAAAGATTATTGGACAATAACCCATGTGCCTGAAAGTCTCATAATTCAATCAACTTGTTTGCCTTACTAAGACTTACTGTGTCACAGGAAGTGGGCTACCTGGAGGAACACCAGATACATCTTAAGGAACAATTATGTCCAGCAGGTCATACAGGTTCCTGGAGGACCATGCTCACATGGTCTGATGCACCACAAACACTACTGTTGTGCCTGATTCCTAAACTGGATGCAATCCTGCTCTGGTCACTAAAGTGATGTTCCACTGAGCATGAAAATATCATTCCAAGAAACAAGACATCATAGAGGATGATCAGCATCTTTTGTCCTGCATCTGGCTTATACTTACCTGGACTGAGACGTGAGACTCTATATCTATCCATACCTTTAAACATGTTTTCATTTTTGCTGTTGTCTGTGTGCAGTTACACAGATAACCAGCACCAGGAGGCCCCAGTTAAACACTTCTACCAGTAGACCATTTTCCTAAGAGAAGCTTGGTATCCCACAGTGTCATTCTATATGTTCTTTCTAAAACATATTTCCCAAATTATTTTAGAGGCCCTTGACATGAAGTATCTATAACTAAAACACAATGCTGGGATAAGTCTGTCTGAGACAGAGTTAATTCTCTTTCCAACAGCCTGTATGATGTTAAGTTTTGGATTTGTGATTAAAACAGTGTTGATAACACAACAGTGTTTTGGGTTTCACTGAGTAGTACTTGCACAACATCCAGGCTTTCTCTGTTTGACACTCTGCTCCCCCAGTAAGTAGGCTGGCGGTGGGCAAGAGGCTGGGAAGGGACACAGCCCAGACAGGTGACCTGAATTGTCCAAAAGGATATTCCATCCATATAATGTTGTGCTGATTAACAAAAACTGAGGAAGAAGGGTTTGGTCGGGGAGAGGAGCCATTGCTCAGAGACTGGCTGGGCATCAGTCTACTTTTGGGAGGTGGTGAGTGATAGCCTTTGCATCACTTGCGTACGTTATTGTTTTTTTCTCTTACCTTTTTCTATTAAACTGTCTTTATTGTAATCCATGAGTGGTCTCACTTTTGCTTTTCCTGTTTTCTCTCCCATTCCAGTGCAGGGGCAGTGAGTGAGCAGCTGTGTGGGACTTAGTTTCTGGCTGGTGTCAACCCACCACATGTAGGAAAGACTTCATTCTTTTCTTGACTTAAGTAGCAAAGTGAACTGTGGTATTTCAGATGTTTATATGGAATCAGGTCATGTATCCAGCATGAACTCTGTAGCCTTTTTCCTTGTATTTATCCATGATTATGAGTTAGAGAGTTTGGATCCAGATCTGACTTTCAAAGGAAAGAGAGTATTTTGATAAAATTCTGGTTTAAATATAGCTCTTATTCTTTTTAATGCATTTTAGCACACTATGAACTTACTCAGTTGGCTAATTAACATTTCCCATGGAAAGTAATTAAGGTCTATTGGTTACCTTCTATTTCTGCAAACATAGGAGGGAGTGGAATGGAAAGGAAGAGAAATCCTAATAGGATATACTCACTGCTCCCCAAAGTCGTTCACTGGATATTGGTGGGTTCTCAATTTCTGCAGTCATAATGATGCTAAGAAAGATATCTAACCCATACTGGATATTTTGCTTCAGAAAAGCTTGCATTACAGCTTTTACTGCTTAATTCTATCCCTTCCTATGAAGGTACCACTTGATCCAAATATCAGCATAAGGACATCAGTGTATCACTATGTCTGAAAAAATACATTCTTCTGAAGTGTTCATTAGCCCGAATTAATGGTAGTTATTTTATTAGCTTGAACATTGTATGGTACAGCCCATAACAAGGCAGTGCACTAGTACTGCTGTATTACTTTCAGTTTGGGAACTAGAGTGGTCTCTTTCTGGCTTGGGCACAGTGGGTTGTACTGTATAAAAAGCAAAATGCTCTTGTGCTTGAAACAGCATTGAAATGTTTACTCCAAGCAGAAGCCAGGACAGATGTATCTGGAGTAGAGCAGCCCTATGTCAGAACTTTCTACAAGACCTGAGGTGCCAAGATGTTAGGAAGCACCTGTTGCAGAAGCTGTATGATACCACATAAAAGAGCATAGGACTCTGGGATATCACATGGCTAATATATAAATATTATTTGGGAGGGGAAAAGAGAGTGGATTTTTTTTTAATTAAGAAGAACCTACTCCAATAATTTACTTCTAATTATCAAAATGTTATGATCCAAATAGGAACAAATAGTAAATTAAAGCTGGAAGAGACTGCCATATCTTCCCTCTGTTCAATAAGAAATATAAACCCAACTTACAGTACCTCTGTAAAACATTTAAAGTAAGTAATAATAGTGTTTTGTCACTAAGATTCTTTCCTATTGTATCCTGCACCACTGAAAATACAGACATAAATTTCTTATGAAGTCTATTCAAGTGACTCAGCTAAGTATCCTAAAGATTCTAGAGAGGGAAAAACACCTTAAACAGTAAATACATATAAAATTGCTCCATAGAGATGACTCCAGCCTCAAAGAGCAAGGAGCACCTGTTATTCCAAAGTCCTCCTCCACAGGGTAACAGGAGGAGAAAATACACTGTTTAGCACTAGAAATACTAATGTGTATAATACTACTTCCTCAAATCTCAGAAACATCTCCAAATTGTATTTTGAACTCTCAAATTAATAAGCAGTTATTTCATGTGCTTGAATAAAAGCAGTCTTTAACATATTTGATATTTGGTTTCACAATATTAGGCATTTACAGATAACTTGAAGCAAAATTCAGTAATAAGTCTTTCACACATAGAGTGCATCCTTCAATGAGCATGATCCTCAAAGTTTTACTCAAAAGAATAATTTCTTTTAAAGATAGCTAAGCAATATTCCTAGGATTACAACTAGAAATCAGGCTCTTTTCCTGTACCTGTAAATACTGGCTGCTGTCTGTTTTTTCTTCTACAGCAAAAGTAATGCTTCGTCAGACTCTGACGTCAGTGAAGACAAGACATTTCCTTATCTAAGCTCACTGAATTTTTAAAGGCCTAGGAATTGTTTCCTAACCTGAGTGATGGAACTGTACGTTTCAGAAAATATGTGTGATTCTCAATGAATTATTCAACGATAGGAAAGAGAAGATAAATTTCTCTACAGATAAGTTTAAAGAGAAGTACTCATTTTTTTTCTTATCAATAGCTTACAGGTAGCATTAATTAATTGTTATTAAAATCTTCCATAATCTTTTAATGTCTTCTACAGAGCCAGTATTTCTCCTTTTACTAAAAGGACTTAGACTTTTGTCTTTATTCAGCTTTGGGGGGAGATGTTTTTATGTGCCTTTTGAGACTTTTTTGGGGATGCAGGATTACTTAGGCAGAATCTGTCATATGGTATGAATAGCCTTATATTTTCAAGATATTCATTTTGATTAAGCAGTATCCTTATAAAAAAATTATTACTGGGTTTTTTTGCTTTTATGGCAAGCATAGGTCCAGAATAAGAAAACAGCAAATTAAAAGCTTTACCTTTCCTTAGAGGAATCCATTTCTCTGTCATCTAGAGGAAACTTGCAAGATAGGACAAAATGGTATGATAAAACTAATGAAAATAAATGGTGTGAAACAGATTTCTGTACTAAAAGTCTTCAAGACACACATTTCAGTGTTTTATATGGTCCATGGGAGCATGTGAAGTTAGAAGCTGCAGCTGAGGGTGGAAAGGGGAAAGAGAAGGGGAAGCGGAACGTGAAGAGGCAAATCCAAACATAAAGAGATTGAAGTGTCCTGTTCTTTTTATATTAGAACATGGTGAATCTTTGCAAAACTGTGTGTCTAAAAGGTGAAGGGACAAAGTTTGATGGCTCCTTCGTATCCTTGATGGCACATAACCAAACTCTGTCTTCAAATATTTGTACTTCAGATTGCTCATTTTTAATGCATCATGAGAATGCAAGGAGCTGTGCTTCAGCCCACAGGAAAAATAAGTCCTTTATCTGTGAAACTATTTTTGGTTTGGGTTGGTTTGGGTTTTTTTAAGGAAAAAAAAAAAAAGTTTAACAGGAAAAAAAACAAAAGGGAGGCTGGAAAAAAAAACAAAAGGGAGGCTGAAGGCTGAACATAAAGATAAGTAGAAGAATCCAAAATTTGCATTCATGTAGAAGATTACTAAATAATAATTACTGAATGCCTGATGGAAAAATGTACATGTAGCAACTTATCTCATCCACAGTAATAAGCTGTTTCTATGTTTATCTGTTATGTGACTTCACAACCAATGGCAAAGTTTAACAATCACAGCACAGGATACTTTGCCAATTTAAAGGAATGTATAAGATTTGTTTGCTTGTCTACTTTCATGTATTTTTCCCAGAAGCAACAAAACCCTTTAAAATGAGTGAACCTAATGAAGAACTATCATCCCAAATCTAGTGTAGACATTATCAACAGCCTGGAAGTACCAAAGTGTATTTACCAGAAATACTTTCATCCCTTTCATAATGGCTATGAGGATCTAAGCAAAAGCCTCAGCATTCTATTCTCAAACAGTCCAGATCTGACACAGAAAAAATTTTAGTGCCAGCAGTGCCATCTATTTCATAGTTCAGTACAAAATTTTTGATCTTTATTATTCTTTAGTCTTGGAAGAGGGCCATCCAAAAAAAAAAAACCCAAAAAAACCCAGAAAAGCTAATAAACTCATGTTTTAAGCCACTGTTCCATGTAAATCATTTAATAATTTCCTTGTTCTAACAACTATTTTCAAAAGTAATAGAAAAATCTGTAGATTTCATTCTTAACACCATAATATCAACAGTATTTAGTTAATGAAGAATTGTTGCATTCTCTTCTGCCATATGTTCAACAAATAATGTATCAAATCCTTAATTATTTGTTTATATATTTCTGAAACTGTTCAGCATGCTGTCTGCCTACTGTTTGATGAGACATAACAAAAAATTTTAGAAATCATTAACTGAAAGTATGTTAATCATACATATAAGACAGCTGGACAGAGAGAAAGATATTGATACTACGACATGAATCTGTCAACATTTTCTTCTGCAAAAATAAGTTTCTCAAAGAGCACAGACAACTTTTTAGCAATAAGATTCTTTCATATTTCAAACTATGGTCCTGACTAGTAGCATCTATGTGCTACCAATACCAAAAGATTCATGAGTTTCGTCCTAAATTCAGCCTAACATCTTAAGTTTATTTCGGAGAAGCCACTAACTGAGGATTAATGTTACTTAATTTTTCATTAAATAGAAATATAGGTCCTTCTAATGTGACTTGCTAGATGATACTTCAGTTCAGTAGTTGACAATACAATGTTTTTCCTCTTTCTGCATCACCCCAGTCCTCGTAATATTTTTTCAATAAATATCTGTGAGAAGATATTTCTGCATTTCATTTAATGTAGCTTCTGAGAGTCTCCTCTGTATCTATTACACTACAAAGATATTCACCAGTCAGGAAACAATATCATCCCCATTTACAAAGAAGAATAGACACATACGGGATGCATTTATTTTGTCCAGAGTGGGGTGATTTGAGAGCGTGCTACAGCACGCTGATCTTTCTGACCTTTATTTTATACCTCTGCACTTTACTGTAATGTGGACATTTCCATCGTAACAGTCTCCAGAGACGGTAGTGTGACGAGGAGCGTGTGGAGGTGACTGCCTTGTCCACCCCATGTGGTTAAGTGATGCTCCTAGAAAGCCCTGTGGGACTTGTCGTGTCTGACTTGATCAGGAGGGCATGAGTTGGCCTCTGTGCTCAGGAGTAGCATGGCTTCGAGTGTTGCTGCTTTTTCCATGCATGGGGTAGCCCAGGTAGTTCATGACTGCGCCTTAGCACGCATCCAAGCAGTGCTGACCATCCCGTTTTGTGCCTGATGAGCCATAAAACATTGCATGGAAACTCAGTCCTAGTAACATTAGTCTCCAGCTTATTTCCTAAACACTGAACCAACTAATTTTCTGGAATTACGGTTCTCTTCTAAATCACCTGTATTAGAGACAGATTCTCATGACAAGCAGCCGGAGAGAAAAACTGCATACAGACTACTTTGAAGTGCAACATTTCCAGACCTCCTGAGGGATCAGAGGATGATGCATGTACAGTTATGCAAGAAATGCAGCATTAGCATACTTTTCTCCCATGTATCCAGCCATGACAGTTTGTCAGGTAGGAGGAAGGAGCAGTATCTTAATTTGCATCGTGGAAGAGACTGTCAGAGGGTTGGGTAGGCAGAAGGAAGAGGCAGAAGAATAAGAAGGTTTAGCTGGGTAGATGGACATCTCAGGTTATTTCCAGGCACTCTAGAGATACTTATTTTCTTCCTATTCAGCATGACTTTTTAAATTAAAAGCTAAAAGATAGCAATGATATATTTAAAACAATTACATCTTCTTAGTAGTTTTTATGAGAATAACACAGCATAAACAAATTACAATGTGATGCTTCATGCTTTTGAGAGGAATGACCTGAGTTTATCGCTTATGTTTTCCCTCCTTAATAGAATAGCCATAGCAAATGGGGAACAATTAGGTCTTAATTCTGCTCTAAGAGATTCCATTGTGAATTCTCTCTACGCAATAAACTGAAAAAAATTAAAAATAATCAATGTAGGTTGTCCATAGATAATCAACTCAATGTACTTAAAATTAAAAAAAAAATAGAAGTAATTACAACAACGGTCAAGTAATTTTAAATAAACATTGAAGTATTTTAAGAATGGTTGCTGCACATTTAAGAAACAAAAAGCAACATAGGTTGTAAGTACATGAGGAGAAAATTACCTTTATGTTAAATTTTTCTTTTTCTTTTTTAAATAAACTATTAGAAACTTAGAGCCATTGCTACTTCAGTCGTAGTAAAGTATTCTTGAGGTGGACCATAAAAATTTTTGTATCAGTAATTAGGTTTGATGGAGTTGGAGGTGTTCCTGATGAAGCATTGTTCAATTTTTGCAGATTGTTGTGGGAACATCTTTTACTTCTAACTATTGTTGAAGACAGAGAGTTTAAAAAGACAAATAATTCTTGTGTAGGGATTGGGAGCTGATGATGTGAACTGAGAGTTTAACAGGTTATAGATGTAGGAAGCATATATCTAATGTTGAAAACTTTATGTGTTAATCAATGTATCACACAGTGCCCCTCCCGCTTCTGAATAATTCAGGGTTTATTGAACAAATTTTCTTAATCTTTTTTTCCTGTAAACTTAGTTCTCTATGATGGTTTCATGGAATAAGGAAAGATACCAACAACATAAAATAAAGAAGAATAAATGTGAACATACGGGCATTGTCTTGCAAGTACTAATTGGATATTTAGGTTTTAAAACAATTAAGACATACGATTTCATAATGTTATGTGTATTTATAGCAGAAGTTGAAGAACATCTTTCTCTTTTGTTAATATATTCCATGTATGTCATAAGCATCCTCAACATTGTCTAGTGGAAACAAACTATGGTTTCCTACATTAAGTTTGCTTGTATTGGTTTTTAATTTGATGGAGTACTTTGCATACATATTTTAATATCATGTGTTATGATAATTTGTTTGTGGATTAAGAGATGACAAAATACAGTCATGTTAAGGGAGGCTATCAATTAACTATTGATCAACTATCAATTAATCAATCAATCCATCAGGCTATCTTTAAAAAAACAGCAGAGATAAAAGGTTGGCAGATGACACGTGTTAGCAAATATACACCCTCTAATCAAGGTATTCTTAACTTTGGTGCCAGACTGTAGGAAAAACTGATCTCCTGAGTTACTAAATTAGTGTATATTTCTTGGGTAAAATCAGGTTTTTGTGATCCATTATTCCAGCTAACTTCCATGATGTTGAATGAATCACCTGTATTTAAATTCCAAGAAGGAATTTTGGCATTTTTTACTCAAATATCCATCGCTCATTTAGAGGTTTGGTTTTCTTGATTATATGTAGCAACACATATCTGTTTCTTGCAATCAATCAGCTGTGAAAGTATTTTCAGTATTGAGAAGAAAGATTAAAGATGTTGTACATGTTCTTTCCATTAAAAAAACAAAACAAAACAAAACAAAACAAACTTTAATTTTTTAATTAGTGTATATTGAAGAGACTGTTAAATATTTCAAAGAAATCAAAGATGGTATAAAAATTTTTTCAGACAGCAAACAAATGCAATAATTGGTACTGCGTATGATATTGCATGCTTTGAAAGATATTTCTCCAAAATCTTAGTCATGAATGTCTATATGACTCCAAATCACTAAAAGGTGGTATTAAGCAAATTCTTTTCTTGGTTTGTTTGCTTGGAATGCTGCCATTAAATAATACAAAGCATTAGAAAGGCATTGTAAATCACAATGCTCTTTGTACTGACATTTTTGGTGTAATAATGATTGATGTAAGTGAAATTCCTGAGAAATGATGGTCTTGTGTTCTTACTTATGCAGTTGCAGATTTTGTGAATAAATTTGATTATTACGGTGAAAACAAGGTACAGGAACTGTTTCTTGGTTCATAAGAAAGTAGTTCATACTTTAGCTTTCCCTTTTCTGTTTTAGAAAACCAACCTTGAATCAAAGAAAAACATATAAAAGTGAGATATCATCTTAAAATAATGAGCTCAATAAGTAACTTTTTTAAGTGGATGGAAACAAGAGGTGATAAAACCAAAAAACAAGCTGCAAACTGAATACAAAAAGCATTTAAAGTTCAGCTAGAATAATAACTACAGACTCTGGTAAATGTGGGTCATCTGTATTGTTACAATACTACCTATTATTTTTATTAGAGATTATACCACCAACTTTAAGTGTAATAGTTTTAGTCTTTAAAATTGCATGCTAAATGTATATTTCTTACAAGTGATCAAAATGTTAATGTTAACATTTATTAATGCATAACGCCTCTCTTGTTATTGTAGATGAAGGCAGAGAGAAATGTTTAACTTGTCTTTTCTACAACCAATAAATACATTTACAACATGTATTACACTTACATTTCCAAAAGAGCTGTATTAAAAAGCAATAAGAGAAGAGTTCCTCTGTAAGCAACAGAACTAATTAAGCCTAGTTTTCTACATGTATTGTGGGGTCTTTTTATTTGTTTTTTGTCAAAATCTACTGCAATATCTACATGATAATCCAGACATGGTTATCTCTGTCCTCCACTCTAAAGCTACACTGAAGTACCATCAGGTCAACCCCTTCTAATTATTAATATTTCTCTTCCACACCACAGTATTTCAGTCTCTTTTAAACTAGTTTATCTCCTCCCTTTCATTTACTTAGTCTTTGATGGTATTTCTAGTTACTTTATGGAGTCCTCCAATTAAAAGGAACCTCTGATCCTTCTACTTCTCATTCTAGTATCTCTATAATTTTTTTTCATGAACAAAGACCTCACCCTTGTACTCTGATTATTCTGCATCTTCTCATCAGTGTGGGCAATTGCTGTCTAAATTATGTGTGTGCCTTTCTGCACATGGAGAGACCTGTGTCTAAGGGATGGGTAGGTTGGGCCACTCCTTGATCTCTAGGGATTTTAGTTTCCAGAAGTTTAATCAACAAATAACATTTGGCATTGAATTGCAACTCTTCTTAGTCCAGCTGATAGAATATGACTATTCTTCAAGCTCTAAGGTAATTTTTTTTTTTAATTTCAAATACAATATTCTTGTATTAATCTGAGGACTGTAAAAGTGAGTTTAAACCTTGTCTAGGCTGAAGAAGTTGTTTTGGCTCAGAAAAAAATCTGTGTGTAAATGGGTTATTCTTACCTGCATGCATACATATGGTTGAAAAGATGGATTTTAATCATCAGCGTGTCAAACGTTAATTATCATAATGCTTTTGTAAAGTTCATCTTTCTTATTCTTATCAGCTTCTGGCTTTTTTTCTCTCTTCTCTCCATCATGAAAAGAAGGATTTTGGAATTTAATATTTTTCTTCTCTGTGGCTGCTCTCCTCCAATACTGCTTATTTGATTACCAAAGCTACAAAACCTTGCTGTTGAATAGATGTTAGACACCATTATATCTCTGGTGAGTTAGCAAAAAAAATTTGTAAGAACCACACTAATTTGCAAGACACTAAAATATTTGACTGCTTATATTAAAAAATAACTTGACAAATAATATGTTTCTATATTACATTCGTATATATTTTATAATATAATTTTATAGCAGTAATTAATATTTCCTATTTAGCCATCTGGAACCAAGCACTTGAAAAAATCCTACATTCCTAAAAATTCTAACTCTTGCATACCACATCTAAAAAAAATACGTATAGAAACATTTTACACTTTGCTTTCATGATCTTGTGTA